>NC_088235.1:104057892-104115392 GCF_036934945.1 Oncorhynchus masou masou
GAAAGAGAGAGAGACAGTGAGAGGGGGAGAAAAAGAGAAAGAGAGAGGGGGAGGGAAGAGAGAGAGAGAGGGGGGAGGGAAAGAGTGAGACAGTGAGAAGGGGAGGAAAAGAGAAAGAGAGAGGGGGAGGGAAAGAGAGAGAGAGAGGGGGGGGGGGAAAGAGAGAGGGGGGAAGGGAAAGAGAGAGACAGTGAGAGGGGGAGGAAAAGAGAAAGAGAGAGGGGGAGGGAAAGAGAGAGAGAGAGAGAGAGAGGGGGAGGGAATGAGAGAGGGGGAGGGAAAGAGAGAGACAGTGAGAGGGGGAGGAAAAGAGAAAGAGAGAGGGGGAGGGAAAGAGAGAGAGAGAGAGAGAGGGGGGAGGGAAAGAGAGAGGGGGGAAGGGAAAGAGAGAGGGGGAAGGGAAAGAGAGAGACAGTGAGAGGGGGAGGAAAAGAGAAAGAGAGAGGGGGAGGGAAAGAGAGAGAGAGAGAGAGAGAGGGGAGGGAATGAGAGAGGGGGAGGGAAAGAGAGAGACAGTGAGAGGGGGAGGAAAAGAGAAAGAGAGAGGGGGAGGAAAGAGAGAGAGAGAGAGAGAGGGGGAGGGAAAGAGAGAGGGGGAAGGGAAGAGAGAGACAGTGAGAGGGGGAGGAAAAGAGAAAGAGAGCGGGGGGAGGGAAAGAGAGAGAGAGGGGGAGGGAAAGAGAGAGGGGGAAGGGAAAGAGAGAGACAGTGAGAAGGGGAGGAAAAGAGAAAGAGAGAGGGGGGGGGGAAAGAGAGAGAGAGAGGGGGGTAGGGAAAGAGAGAGGGGGGAAGGGAAAGAGAGAGACAGTGAGAGGGGGAGGAAAAGAGAAAGAGAGAGGGGGAGGGAAAGAGAGAGAGAGAGAGAGGGGGAGGGAAAGAGAGAGGGGGAGAGAAAGAGAGAGAGAGGGGGGGAGGGAAAGAGGGAGGGGGAAGGGAAAGAGAGAGCGAGAGAGGGGGAAGAAAAGAGAAAGAGAGAGGGGGAGGGAAAGAGACAGTGAGAGGGGGAGGAAAAGAGAAAGAGAGAGGGGGAGGGAGAGAGAGAGAGAGGGGGGGAGGGAGAGAGAGAGAGAGAGAGAGGGGGAAGGGAAAGAGAGAGGGGGGAAGGGAAAGAGAGAGACAGTGAGAGGGGGAGGAAAAGAGAAAGAGAGAGGGGGAGGGAGAGAGAGAGAGAGGGGGGGAGGGAAAGAGAGAGGGGGAGGGGGGAGGGAGAGAGAGAGGGGAGGAAAAGAGAAAGAGAGAGGAGGAGGAGGGAGAGAGAGAGACAGTGAGAGGGGGAGGAAAAGAGAAAGAGAGAGGGGGAGGGAAAGAGAGAGATAGAGGGGGTGGGAGAGAGAGAGAGAGGGGGAGGGAAAGAGAGAGGGGGGAAGGGAAAGAGAGAGACAGTGAGAGGGGGAGGAAAAGAGAAAGAGAGATGGGGGAGGGAAGAGAGAGAGAGAGGGGGAGGGAAAGAGAGAGGGGGAAGGGAAAGAGAGAGACAGTGAGAGGGGGAGGAAAAGAGAAAGAGAGAGGGGGAGGGAAGAGAGAGAGAGGGGGAGGGAAAGAGAGAGGGGGAAGGGAAAGAGAGAGAGAGTGAGAGGGGGAGGAAAAGAGAAAGAGAGAGGGGGAGGGAAAGAGAGAGAGAGAGGGGGAGGGAAAGAGACAGTGAGAGGGGGAGGAAAAGAGAAAGAGAGAGGGGGAGGGAGAGAGAGTGAGAGGGGAGGAAAAGAGAAAGAGAGAGGGGGAGGGAAAGAGAGAGAGAGGGGGAGGGAGGGAGAGAGACAGCGAGAGGGGGAAAGAGAGAGAGAGGGGGGAGGGAAAGAGAGAGGGGGAGGGGGGAGGGAGAGAGAGAGGGGGAGGAAAAGAGAAAGAGAGAGGGGGAGGGAGAGAGAGAGACAGTGAGAGGGGGAGGAAAAGAGAAAGAGAGAGGGGGAGGGAAAGAAAGAGAGAGAAGGGGGAGGGAAAGAGAGAGAGGGGGAGGGAGATATAGAGAGAGAGAGGGGGAGGGAAAGAGAGGGGGGAAGGGAAAGAGAGAGACAGTGAGAGGGGGAGGAAAAGAGAAAGAGAGAGGGGGGAGGGAAAGAGAGAGAGAGGGGGGAGGGAGAGAGACAGCGAGAGGGGGAAGAGAGAGAGAGAGAGAGGGAGGGAAAGAGAGAGAGAGACAGCGAGAGTGGGAGGAAAGAGAAATAGAGAGGGGGAGGGAGAGAGAGAGACAGCGAGAGGGGGGGAGAAGAGAAAGAGAGAGGGGGGAGGGAAAGAGAGAGAGACAGCGAGAGGGGGAGGAAAAGAGAAAGAGAGAGGGGGGAGGGAGAGTGAGAGAGAGACAGCGAGAGGGGGAGGAAAAGAAAAAGAGAGAGGGGGAGAGAGAGAGCAGATTGACAAAAATAAGAATAAAGAGTAAGACAAAGTGTTAAGAAGAAAGTGAGACACAGTTAAAGGCCTACTGCAGTGCAAAACATCATTTTCATGTGTTGTGTATATATATTTCCACAAAATTGTGAAATTTTTTAAACAATGATAATACTGTTTCAGTGTAAGAGCTGTTTTGGTGGGATGGAGTTTTGGCCTGCCTGGCAACAACACCAGGCGATATAAGTTAATAGAACAATAACAAAGAGAGTTTCAAACCTCTCTACCAATAACAGCTTGTCTTTAGGTTACAATCCCTCCCATTAAGCTCGTCCAATTAGGCCATTCACTTAAACTACTCCCAGACAGTCCTATCAAAATTCTTGCTTGAGAAATTGCTCTTTGCTAAGAAGCTATTTTAGTAAATGTTTTATCATTATTTAATTAATACCCAGAAATGATTTGATAGAGAAAAATAAAATGCATTGGGCCTTTAAACACCTCTCCTTCCTCCTGCCATTCTCTCTGCTCGAAGCTGTGCCTCCTTCCTCCTGCCATTCTCTCTACTAGAGGCCATGCCTCCTTCCTCCTGCCATTCTCTCTACTAGAGGCCATGCCTCCTTCCTCCTGCCATTCTCTCTACTAGAGGCCATGCTTCCTTCCTCCTGCCATTCTCTCTGCTAGAGGCCGTGCCCTCCTTCCTCCTGCCATTCTCTCTGCTAGAGGCCGTGCCTCCTTCCTCCTGCCATTCTCTCTACTAGAGGCCGTGCCCTCCTTCCTCCTGCCATTCTCTCTACTAGAGGCCGTGTCCTCCTTCCTCCTGCCATTCTCTCTGCTAGAGGCCATGCCCGCCTTCCTCCTGCCATTCTCTCTGCTAGAGGCCATGCCTCCTTCCTCCTGCCATTCTCTCTACTAGAGGCCGTGCCCTCCTTCCTCCTGCCAATCTCTCTGCTAGATGCGGTGCCTCCTTCCTCCTGCCATTCTCTCTGCTAGAGGCCGTGCCTCCTTCCTCCTGCCATTCTCTCTGCTGGAGGCCGTGCCCTCCTTCCTCCTGCCATTCTCTCTGCTGGAGACCGTGCCCTCCATCCTCCGGCCATTCTCTCTGCTGGAGGCCGTGCCCTCCTTCCTCCTGCCATTCTCTCTGCTAGAGGCCATTCCTCCTTCCTCCTGCCATTCTCTCTACTAGAGGCCGTGCCCTCCTTCCTCCTGCCATTCTCTCTACTAGAGACCGTGCCCTCCTTCCTCCTGCCATTCTCTCTGCAAGAGGCCATGCCTCCTTCCTATCCCTCCATTATTCCCTCCCTCTCTCCTGTGTCTTGTCTAATGGTTCCTTGTTCCGCTGTCTCCCCCATCTCCCATTCACCTCCAACCCAGGTTTGTGTTGTGCTCAGCCTTTCCCCAGGATAAATCCAGCCTCATGTTGGGCCAATAGCAACACTGTAATTATCCCCATATAATGGAACCTAGCCTTGGAGATAAACAGAGCATATCACAATAGTAGCATTCTGTTAGCCTCCACAAGATCAGATCATCAATGACCAAAGTCTGTCACACACACACACGCCCACACACACAGACACACACACTATTATTTTTCACATAATTGTTTCTATGCTTGTCTCCGTATTGTTGGAAAGGGCCCGTCAGTAAGCATTTCACTGTTAGTCTACACCTGTTGTTTACCAAGCATGTGACAAATACAATTTGATTTGATTTGGACACTCAGCTGGTGAGTGAGAGCCTGATACAGTAGTGTCTTACTCAGCGAAAGTGGATTAACTGTAATGGTCACAAAGCATGACTGACGTCCAATAGGCACTAAGACTCCAAAGGGGGATTAATCAAATCTTATTAAACATGTTATGAAAGAACTGGCCCTGGAGGTAGGAACTGTGGAATGAGGAGAACTGAAAGGCTGAAGAGGGAGTGCTTTTCATTATGGGGTATGATTATAAGGGAGGGGTTTTACTGTTGTGCACATTCACTTGATCCATTCTGACTGCCCCCCCCCCTACCAACTGTTTGTTGTGTAATAGCAGGATGTTTTATCCTTTATTCTCTGTTTACTACTTTCTAACCCTCTTCCTTTCATCCTTAGTCTCTCTCTCTCTCCTATCCCTTGTTTTCCCCCTGCTCTATGCTCCACTGTGCCATGCTTGTCACGCCCTGGTCGAAATATATTATGTTTATTCTTCATTTATTCGGTCAGGCCAGGGTGTGACATGGGTTTTTGTGGTGTGTTTTTGTCTTGGGGTTTAGTGGGGGTATCTAGCATAGTCTATGGTTGCCTGAGGCGGTTCTCAATCAGAGTCAGGTGATTATCGTTGTCTCTGATTGGGAACCATATTTAGGCAGCCATATTCTTTGAGTGTTTGGTGGGTGATTGTTCCTGTCTCTGTGTTTATGTTTCACCAGACAGGCTGTATAGTTTTTTCACGTTTCCGTCTGTTATTTTCATACATTTCAGTATTTTCATTGTCTAGTCATTTTCTTCAATAAACATGAGTAACCACCACGCTGCATTTTGGTCCGTTCCTCCTTCAACAGAGGAAAGTCGTTACACATCCATCATTTAACCCAGTGTGGTTCTGTTGCTCATCTTTAATGGACAAATCCTGCGATGCTCGCTGTGCTTCTCATAAATAACTACACACACTCATCAATATTAAAACTTCTCAGATACGTTCATTACACACTCTGGCTCTATCACCTGGGCTATATGGGAGAGTACTGGGTGCTTTACCATCACCTGGGCTATATGGGAGAGTACTGGGTGCTTTACCATCACCTGGGTTATATGGGAGAGTACTGGGTGCTTTACCATCACCTGGGTTATATGGGAGAGTACTGGGTGCTTTACCATCCCCTGGGTTATATGGGAGAGTACTGGGTGCTTTACCATCACCTGGGTTATATGGGAGAGTACTGGGTGCTTTAGCATCACCTGGGTTATATGGGAGAGTACTGGGTGCTTTACCATCACCTGGGTTATATGGGAGAGTACTGGGTGCTTTACCATCACCTGGGTTATATGGGAGAGTACTGGGTGCTTTACCATCACCTGGGTTATATGGGAGAGTACTGGGTGCTTTACCATCACCTGGGCTATATGGGAGAGTACTGGGTGCTTTACCATCACCTGGGTTATATGGGAGAGTACTGGGTGCTTTACCATCACCTGGGCTATATGGGAGAGTACTGTATATATATATATATATATATATATATATATATATATATATATATAGTTAACTGTGTATAACTGTGATAACTATATATATATATAACTGTGTATAACTGTGATAAATATATATATATATATATAACTGTGTATAACTGTGATAACTATATATATATATATAAAACTGTGAGTGTCTTCATCCAGTGTGATTTGCTTTCTTTATCAAGAGTAAGCTGAAAGAGCCAGATGAAACTGCTATAAGTTGAATCATTGATTTCCACTACATTGCAGAGAAGGGTGTGTGAGTACAGTGGTTTATCTATTCTGCTGTTATTCTTTGTCTGTCAAGCACACAGATCTGAAAAAGCTTCCAGCATAAACATCTTATATTGTTTCAACTATCATCACAACTGTCTTTTCTGTCTGAAAACAGATGGCCTTGGAAACACAACTCAATCAGTTAAAATAAACACTTAATGTAAGTATTATTTATGACATTTTCATTGTTGTTTCAATTCATTGTTGTTTCATTGTTGTTTTCAAGCTTGGTTGAGAGGACATAAAAGAGAGAGAGAGACAGTGTACTCTCGTACACTGAGGAGAGTGGCCTAGTCTGTCATTACACACTCACACTGTCTGTCATCACACACTACACACTGTCTGTCATCACACACTACACACTGTCTGTCACTACACACTGTCTGTCATCACACACTACACACTGTCTGGCACTACACACTACACACTGTCTGTCATCACACACTACATACTGTCTGTCATCACACACTACACACTGTCTGTCACTACACACTGTCTGTCATCACACACTACACACTGTCTGTCATTACACACTCACACTGTCTGTCATCACACACTGTCTGTCATCACACACTACACACTGTCTGTCATCACACACTGTCTGTCATCACACACTACACACTGTCTGGCACTACACACTACACACTGTCTGTCACTACACACTCACACTGTCTGTCATCACACACTACACACTGTCTGTCATCACACACTGTCTGTCATCACACACTACACACTGTCTGGCACTACACACTACACACTGTCTGTCACTACACACTCACACTGTCTGTCATCACACACTACACACTGTCTGTCATCACACACTACACACTGTCTGTCATCACACACTGTCTGTCATCACACACTACACACTGTCTGGCACTACACACTGTCTGTCATCACACACTACACACTGTCTGGCACTACACACTGTCTGTCATCACACACTACACACTGTCTGTCACTACACACTGTCTGTCATCACACACTACACACTGTCTGGCACTACACACTGTCTGTCATCACACACTACACACTGTCTGTCACTACACACTGTCTGTCATCACACACTACACACTGTCTGGCACTACACACTACACACTGTCTGTCACTACACACTCACACTGTCTGTCATCACACACTACACACTGTCTGTCATCACACACTACACACTGTCTGTCATCACACACTGTCTGTCATCACACACTACACACTGTCTGGCACTACACACTGTCTGTCATCACACACTACACACTGTCTGGCACTACACACTGTCTGTCATCACACACTACACACTGTCTGTCACTACACACTGTCTGTCATCACACACTACACACTGTCTGGCACTACACACTGTCTGTCATCACACACTACACACTGTCTGTCACTACACACTACACACTGTATGTCATCACACACTACACACTGTCTGGCACTACACACTGTCTGTCATCACACACTACACACTGTCTGGCACTACACACTGTCTGTCATCACACACTACACACTGTCTGGCACTACACACTGTCTGTCATCACACACTACACAATGTCTGGCACTACACTCTGTCTGTCATCACACACTACACACTGTCTGTCATCACACACTACACACTGTCTGTCACTACACACTGTCTGTCACTACACACTGTCTGTCACTACACACTGTCTGTCATTACACACTGTCTGGCACTACACACTGTCTGGCACTACACACTGTCTGTCACTACACACTGTCTGTCATTACACACTGTCTGTCACTACACACTGTCTGTCACTACACACTGTCTGTCACTACACACTGTCTGTCATTACACACCGTCTGTCATTACACACTGTCTGTCACTACACACTGTCTGGCACTACACACTGTCTGGCACTACACACTGTCTGTCACTACACACTGTCTGGCACTACACACTGTCTGTCACTACACACTGTCTGGCACTACACACTGTCTGTCACTACACACTGTCTGTCATTACACACTGTCTGGCACTACACACTGTCTGGCACTACACACTGTCTGTCACTACACACTGTCTGGCACTACACACTGTCTGTCACTACACACTGTCTGGCACTACACACTGTCTGTCACTACACACTGTCTGTCATTACACACTGTCTGGCACTACACACTGTCTGGCACTACACACTGTCTGTCATCACACACTACACACTGTCTGTCACTACACACTGGGTCATTACACACTGTCTGTCACTACACACTGTCTGTCATTACACACTACACACTGTCTGTCACTACACACTGTCTGTCATCACACACTACACACTGTCAGTCATTACACACTGTCTGTCACTACACACTGTCTGTCACTACACACTGTCTGTCACTACACACTGTCTGTCATCACACACTACACACTGTCTGTCACTACACACTGTCTGTCACTACACACTGTCTGTCACTACACACTGTCTGTCACTACACACTGTCTGTCATTACACACTGTCTGTCATTACACACTGTCTGTCACTACACACTGTCTGTCATTACACACTGTCTGTCATTACACACTGTCTGTCACTACACACTGTCTGTCACTACACACTGTCTGTCATCACACACTACACACTGTCTGTCACTACACACTGTCTGTCATTACACACTACACACTGTCTGTCATTACACACTACACACTGTCTGTCACTACACACTGTCTGTCACTACACACTGTCTGTCATTACACACTGTCTGTCACTACACACTGTCTGTCACTACACACTGTCTGTTATTACACACTGTCTGTCACTACACACTGTCTGTCACTACACACTGTCTGTCACTACACACTGTCTGTCATTACACACTGTCTGTCACTACACACTGTCTGTCACTACACACTGTGTGTCATTACAACCTCACATTGTCTGTCACAGGTAGAGAGGGGGGGAGTGGGAAGGAGGAATATTTAATGGGAGAGTGTGTACCTCAGCACTAAGGCACATTGTACAAGACACATTTTGATACACACAGTCTGAAAGCCACTTACAGTGGTGGGAGAGGTTAGCGTTCTCTCTCTGGATGTTGTTGGGCAGTAGAGGGGGTGTGGAAGTGGAGCGGGGGCCAGAGGTGGAGGGAGGGGTCCTCCACGAAGCTGTTGTTCTGGGGGGAGGAGGAAGGGAGGACGTCGAAGGAACTGCGGTCCACCGTGTGGCTGTGGTTGGTTCTGTAGCTGTGGAGGTGGTTTTAGTAGCACCTGTGGTTGGATTGGTAGTTGTGGTTGCTGGGGTGGTGGTTGTGGTAGGAGTTGCAGTGGTAGTGCTGGTGGCTGTGGTCGGAGCTGATGTGGTTGTCTTGGGTTTGACTGCAAGGAGAGAAGGGATCAAACATAGATACTAGAGTTATCAGGCTGGCAGATCAACTGACAGCACAGACAAGTCTTTCCTTGTAAACAGACAGCGAGCGCTCCATAGTTTACATGGACAGACATCAACAGAAGTGGGTCTGAACTACTCAAAACTGCCTTCTCTGCACTTAAAGCCATAACATGCTTGTAGAAGAGCACCGGCAGAGGGAATACATCCGTTTGAAGTTATTCAGTTTCTATTTATTCTGAGTGAGTGAGAGTGTGTACACCCTCCCCTTTCTGGTACAGAGGATCTGCAGTGCAGGCAGGCTGCCTGGTGGCCTGTGTTCATCCCTCATCCCTCTCTCTTTCTGGGGACAGCACTGCGACAACCCACCTGTGTACCTCCAGACACAGAGTCTCCAGAGGGAGGAGAGGACAAGAATGAAACAGCCATACAATAGACAGAGCGTTCCCAAGGGAGGACAGGACAGGAATGGAACAGCCAGAGAGATAATGGAGGTCATTATAAGGCTCAGATTGACAGTGAGCAAGGGCTAATTGAGAATGAGATTAATTGGCAAGTGGAACATTGAAATGGATCTGTTATCGTGTGGGAGAGGAGTCAAATGGGAAAGAATGTAACGCGTTTTAAACAGTTTACCTACGGCACAGTGGGGAAGGGAAAGGGTGTAACACGTTTTAAACAGTTTACCTACGGCACAGTGGGGAAGGGAAAGGGTGTAACACGTTTTAAACAGTTTACCTACGGCACAGTGGGGAAGGGAAAGGGTGTAACACGTTTTAAACAGTTTACCTACGGCACAGTGGGGAAGGGAAAGGGTGTAACACATTTTAAACAGTTTACCTACGGCACAGTGGGGAAGGGAAAGGGTGTAACACGTTTGAAACAGTTTACCTACGGCACAGTGGGGAAGGGAAAGGGTGTAACACATTTTAAACAGTTTACCTATGGCACAGTGGGGAAGGGAAAGGGTGTAACACATTTTAAACAGTTTACC
Organism: Oncorhynchus masou masou; assembly: GCF_036934945.1. Lineage (NCBI taxonomy): Eukaryota > Metazoa > Chordata > Actinopteri > Salmoniformes > Salmonidae > Oncorhynchus > Oncorhynchus masou. The sequence goes on from NC_088235.1 coordinate 104,068,049, forward strand.
TACGGCACAGTGGGGAAAGGAAAGGGTGTAACACGTTTTAAACAGTTTACCTATGGCACATCGTCTCATGCCTGGTCCCAGCTCCATGCCATCCGGGCAGGCACAGGTGTACTTGGGGGAGTGGTCAGTGATCTGGGGGGCTTTAAGACACAGGTACTCACAGCCCCCGTTAGGTAGACTGCCCATGTTACAGCTGTCTGGAGCTAGACAGGAAGAGACAGGAAGAGACAACAGAGACATATCACACAGTAATACGACTGTCAGGCACTCATAATATTCATTGACTAAATATGACTGTTACGGTACAAAGACATGGTTGGAAAGCCTCTCTATGTTTCCTAAAATAAGATTAAATATTATGTCCAAAAGCTAGCAGTGCTAAGGTACATAACAGAACATCTCCCTTCCCTCCTTCCAACCATAAAAGGCTGCACACACCTCGCGAGGTCTAAAACTGACTTTAAAATGCCTCCTGTTCTCCTAACTGTGCTTCCAGGAACTAGAGAAACAGCTTTTATGTCCCCAACACTGCAGAGGAGATGGGGGGGAGGAGGCCGATACTAAGGAATGGGATATGTGCTGTTATACAAGAGGATGTTGCAAACACTGCAGAGATGTTGCAATACTCCTCTTCCCTCAGTTCTTCTGGAGATAGACGTACTACTACCACAGAAACTCAGCTTCAAAGTTCAGCTCACACTGACAAAGAAAATAAGACGAAAGGAAAAGCTGAGAAGGAAAGCAAAGAAAGTCTTCCTGAAGTCTTCCTGAAATGTGTAGATTTAAAAAAGCCTTAGAACAGGATGTGATCTTAGAACAGGATGTGATCTTAGAACAGGATGTGATCTTAGAACAGGATGTGATCTTAGAACAGGATGTGATCTTAGAACAGGATATGGAAATAGAACCATTTACAATCAAAACCCGATCTGTAGGTGAATGATCTGTTGTTACGTGTTATGAAAATAGTTCTTCTAACACGAGAGAGAGAGAGTGAGAGAGAGAAAGAGAGAGAGAGAGAGAGAGAAAGAGAGAGAGAGAGAGGGAGAGACAGAGAGAGAGGGAGAGACAGAGAGAGAGAGGGAGAGACAGAGAGAGAGAGAGAGACAGAGAGAGAGAGGGAGAGACAGAGAGAGAGAGACAGAGAGAGAGGGAGAGACAGAGAGAGAGAGAGACAGTGAGAGAGACAGTGAGAGAGAAACAGAGATAGAGAGCGAGAGAGAGAGAGAGAGGGAGAGACAGAGAGAGAGAGAGACAGTGAGAGAGATAGAGAGAGATAGAGAGAGAGAGTGAGAGAGAGAGCGAGAGAGAGAGAGAGAGAGAGAGGGAGAGACAGAGAGAGAGAGAGAGACAGAGAGAGAGAGAGGGAGAGAGTGAGAGAGAGAAAGAGAGCGAGAGAGAGACAGAGGGAGAGACAGAGAGAGAGACAGAGAGAGAGAGAGAGAGAGAGTGAGAGACTGACAGAGAGACAGCTAGAGAGGCAAACAGAGAGACAGCTAGAGAGACAGCTAGAGAGGCTGACAGAGAGACAGCTAGAGAGACTGATAGAGAGACAGCTAGAGAGACTGACAGAGAGGGAGAGACTGACAGAGAGGGAGAGACTGACAGAGAGACAGCTAGAGAGGCTAACAGAGAGACAGCTAGAGAGCCTGGCAGTGAGACAGCTAGAGAGACTGAGAGAGAGGGAGAGACTGACAGAGAGACAGCTAGAGAGACTGACAGAGAGGGAGAGACTGACACAGAGACAGCTAGAGACTGACAGAGAGACAGCTAGCGAGACTGACAGAGAGACAGCTAGAGAGACTGACAGAGAGGGAGAGAATGATAGAGAGGGAGAGACTGACAGAGAGGGAGAGACTGACAGAGAGGGAGAGACTGACAGAGAGACAGCTAGAGAGGCTGACAGAGACAGCGAGAGACTGAGAGAGAGACAGCTAGAGAGACTGACAGAGAGGGAGAGACTGACAAAGAGGGAGAGACTGATAGACAGGGAGAGACTGACAGAGAGACAGCTAGAGAGGCTGACAGAGAGACAGCTAGAGAGACATAGAGAGATAGCTAGAGAGACTGACAGAGAGGGAGAGACTGACAGAGAGGGAGAGAGTGATAGAGAGGGAGAGACTGACAGAGAGACAGCTAGAGAGGCTGACAGAGAGACAGCTTGAGAGGCTGACAGAGAGACAGCTAGAGACTGGCGGAGAGGGAGAGACTGACAGAGAGACAGCTAGAGAGGCTGACAGAGAGACAGCTAGAGAGACTTAAAGAGAGGGAGAGGCTGACAGAGAGACAGCTAGAGAGACTGACAGAGAGACAGAGACTGACAGAGAGGGAGAGACTGACAGAAAGACAGCTAGAGAGGTTGACAGAGAGGGAGAGGCTGACAGAGAGGGAGAGACTGACAGAGACAGCTAGAGAGACTGACAGAGAGGAAGAGACTGACAGAGAGGAAGAGACTGACAGAGAGGGAGAGACTGACAGAGAGGGAGAGACTGACAGAGAGACAGCCAGAGAGACTGACAGAGAGGGAGAGACTGGTAGAGAGGGAGAGACTGACAGAGAGACAGCTAGAGAGGCTGAGAGAGAGACAGCTAGAGAGACTGACAGAGAGGGAGAGACTGACAGAGAGGGTGCGAGACTGACAGAGAGGGAGAGACTGACAGAGAGACAGCTAGAGAGGCTGACAGAGAGACAGCTTGAGAGGCTGACAGAGAGACAGCTAGAGAGACTGGCAGATAGGGAGAGACTGACAGAGAGACAGCTAGAGAGGCTGACAGAGAGACAGCTAGAGAAGGTGACAGAGAGACAGCTAGAAAGACTGACAGAGAGGGAGAGACTGACAGAGAGACAACTAGAGAGACTGACAGAGAGACAGCTAGAGAGACTGACAGAGAGGTAGAGACTGACAGAGAGACAGCTAGAGAGGCTGACAGAGAGGGAGAGACTGACAGAGAGACAGCTAGAGAGGCTGACAGAGAGACAGCTAGAGAGACTGACAGAGAGGTAGAGACTGACAGAGAGAGCTAGAGAGGCTGACAGAGAGGGATTGACTGATAGAGAGACAGCTTGAGAGACTGACAGAGAGACAGCTAGAGAGACTGACAGAGAGGGAGAGACTGACAGAGAGACAGCTAGAGAGGCTGACAGAGAGGGAGAGACTGACAGAGAGACAGCTAGAGAGGCTAACAGAGAGACAGCTAGAGAGGCTAACAGAGAGACAGCTAGAGAGGCTAACAGAGAGGGAGAGTGCCAAAGCAAGACAGAGAGAATAGGGTAATGAAACCTGCAGAAGTAGCTCTATGATGAATATTTCACTTTAGAGATGCTTGAGAAACCAAGGTTGTGTCTGAAAAGACAACCTATTCCCTTTATAGTGCACTACTTTTGACCAGGACAAATACATAGGGAACGGGGCGCCATTTGGGACACAGTCTAACTCTACAGCACTAGTTAATTTATTCACAGTGGGGCAAAAAAATATTTAGTCAGCCACCAATTGTGCAAGTTCTCCCACTTAAAAAGATGAGAGAGGCCTGTACTTTTCATCATAGGTACACTTCAACTATGACAGACAAAATGAGAAAAAGAATCCATAAAATCACATTGTAGGATTTTTAATGAATTAATTTGCAAATTATGGTGGAAAATAAGTATTTGGTCAATAACAAAAGTTTATCTCAATATTTTGTTATATACCCTTTGTTGGCAATGACAGAGGTCTCTGTAAGTCTTCACAAGGTTTTCACACACAGTTGATATAACAACCTCCACTCTTCTGGGAAGGCTTTCCGCTAGATGTTGGAACATTGCTGTGGGGACTTGCTTCCATTCAGCCACAAGAGCATTAGTGAGGTTGGGCACTGATGTTGGACAATGAGGCCTGGTCCGCAGTCAGCTTTCCAATTCATCCCACAGGTGTTCAAGTTATTCCACGCCGAAATCGAAAAGCCATTTCTGTATGGACTTTGCTTTGCGCACGGGGCATTGTCATGCTGAAACAGGAAAGGGCCTTCTCCAAACTGTTGCCACAAAGTTGGAAGCACAGAATCATCTAGAAAGTCATTGTATGCTGTAGTGTTAAGATTTCCCTTCACTGGAACTAAGGAGCTTAGACCGAACCATGAAAAATAGCCCAGACCATTATTCCTCCTCCACCAAACTTTACAGCATTTGAGGCAGGTAGAGTTCTCCTTGCATCCGCCAAACCCAGATTCCTCCGTCACACTGCCAGATGGTGAAGAGTGATTCATCACTCCAGGGAACGCGTTTCCACTGCTCCAGAGTCCAATGGCGGTGAGCTTTATATCACTCTAGCCGACGCTTGGCATTGAGGATGGTGATCTTAGGCTTGTGTGCAGCTGCTCGGCCATGGAAACCCATTTAATGAAGTTCCCGACGAACAGTTCTTATGCTGCCATTGCTTCCAGAGGCCGTTTGGAACTCAGTAGCGAATGCTGCAACCGAGGACAAACGAGCTACGACAAACTGACTTGGAAAGGTGGCATCCTATGACGGTGCCATGTTGAAAGTCACTGAGTTCTTCAGTAAGGCCATTTTACTGCCAATGTATGTCTATGTAGATTGCATGTCTGTGTGCTGAATTTTATACACCTGTCAGCAACGGGTGTGACTGAAATAGCCGAATCCACTAATTTGAAGGGGTGAACACATGCATTTGCAAATATAGTGTATTTTCCAGTGTCGCAGACAGACACACACATTAATATTGACACTTGACCCATTTCTCTCAGGAAAAATAACATACAGGTAGTGTTCCTGTGTTCTATTAAAAAAACTACAAAATACAAAATAAATACTGTGTGTATGAGCATGTATGTGTGTACATGTACATGTCTGTCTCTCACCTTTGGGTTGGCGTAGTTCGTGGAACACCACAACATCTAGAGGGTTATTGAGGTGTTCTGCTAGCGTAGCCACATCGTGTCCTGTTAGCCTGTTAGCGCTGTAGATAGCCTCATCCTCCAGGTCTGTCCAGTACACACGGTCCTGCAGGGAGACATGGGGATGGTTCAGTCCTCAACCCACAACACATAAGCAGTTGTTTTCTATGACGCGTGAGGCAGCGAGACAGGAGGCTGTGCAATCACAGTAAGTCAGGAGAGACCATATCAAGATATGACATTACAGTAAGTGAGCTGGAGAATAATATATATGTTGTTACAAAGCCTGCAGACAGATTGGCCGTTATTGTTGTCATTGTCAATACACAGGCAGATCGCTCAAGAGTGACTTCGAAATTGGATGTCTAACCACGTCCTGAGGACATCGGAAAAAGTTGGCTTGAGTTTTGTTCAATACAATCTAATCCTAACACTAAACATGTTGGATACATTCTCCCACCAAAATCTACAGTTTTAAGTAGCCTATCATACTTCGTGGAGCACCACAACATCTAGAGGGTTATTGAGGTGTTCTGCTAGCGTAGCCACATCATGTCCTGTCACCAGACACTGAAGGAGGTCCTTTCCAGCAAGTATAAGGGAACACCAGCGGTTGACATTGACCTCCATCAGTACATTTAACACAATGTAATGGCTTTTCTACACTCATCACCAGTGGGGCAATATTCAGCAGCAGTCCACAGGGACCCCGACCAACCCTAGACATAAGACCTCTATTTACAACTTTTCATTACTTTCTGTCTATCGCCCTCTTTCTCTTTCCCTCAACTCGCCTCTGTCTCTCATCGAATGTCATCTTATCAGCCTGTCCTCCAGTGATACCATAGCAGCATGAGCGGAGGCTGAGGTGATAGTTCCATGGTTGCTACGGCAACCTTAGATCCATCTGCTACCACGAGCAAACATGAAACGAGTTGTGAGAGGAGCGACAGAGAGGAGCGACAGAGAAATTTAGATGAAGATAGAGCGAGAAGAGAGAAACAGAGAGGGAGAGAAGAGATAGAGAGCTAGATCAAGACAAAGAGACAAATAGACAGAGAGAGAATAAGATAGTTGAGACAGACAGAGATTGTGATCGAGATATAAACAGAGAGAGATCATGATCGAGAAGTAGACAGAGAGAGATCGTGATAGTGAGATAGACAGAGAGAGACAGAGAGATTGTAATCGAGAGACGAACAGAGCGAGATTGTGATCGAGAGATAGACAGCGAGCTATCGAGAGGGCTATACAGAGAGAGAGCGATAGACACACACACAAAGAGAGAGAGGGAGACACACAGAGAGAGAGAGAGAGGGGGACAGACAGACAGACAGACAGACAGACAGACAGACAGACAGACAGACAGACAGACAGACAGACAGACCTAACAATGGTAGTCAAACACACAAGCAGAAAATCACATTGTAAGATTTTTAATGAATTTATTTGCAAATTATGGTGGAAAATAAGTATTTGGTCACCTACAAACAAGCAAGATTTCTGGCTCTCACAGGCCTGTAACTTCTTTAAGAGGCTCCTCTGTCCTCCACTCGTTACCTGTATTAATGGCACCTGTTTGAACTTGTTATCAGTATAAAAGACACCTGTCCACAACTTCAAACAGTCACACTCCACTATGGCCAAACTCCACTATGGCCAAGACCAAAGAGCTGTCAAAGGACACCAGAAACAAAATTGTAGACCTGCACCAGGCTGGGAAGACTGAATCTTCAATAGGTAAGCAGCTTGGTTTGAAGAAATCAACTGTGGGAGCAATTATTAGGAAATGGAAGACATGCAAGACCACTGATAATCTCCCTCGGGCAACGAAGGAGTGGCTTCGTAAGAAGCATTTCAAGGTCCTGGAGTGGCCTAGCCAGTCTCCAGATCTCAACCCCATAGAAAATCTTTGGAGGGAGTTGAAAGTCCGTGTTGCCCAGCAACAGCCCCAAAACATCACTGCTCTAGAGGAGATCTGCATGGAAGAATGGGCCAAAATACCAGCCACAGTGTGTGAAAACCTTGTGAAGACTTACAGAAAACGTTTGACCTCTGTCATTGCCAACAACGGGTATATAACAAAGTATTGAGATAAACTTTTGTTATTGACCAAATACTTATTTTCCACCATAATTGGCAAATATAATTCATTAAAAATCCTACAATGTGATTTTCTGGATTTTTTCTCATTTTGTCTGTCATAGTTGAAGTGTACCTATGATGAAAATTACAGGCCTCTCATAATTTTAAGTGGGAGAACTTGCACAATTGGTGGCTGACCAAATACTTTTTTGCCCCACTGTAGATCTTCTGCACAGATTCTGTCAGACCTGGGCCCTGAAAGTAAATCTCAATAAGACAAAAATAATGGTGTTCCAAAAAAGGTCCAGTCGCCAGGACCACAAATACAAATTCCATCTAGACACCGTTGCCCTAGAGCAACAAAAACTAGACATACCTCGGCCTAAGCATCAGCGCCACAGGTAACTTCCACAAAGCTGTGAACGATCTGAGATACAAATCAAGGGCCTTCCGTGCCATCAAAAGGAACATAAAATTCAACATACCAATCAGGACCTGTCAAAAAAATACTTAAATTAGTTATAGAACCCATTGCCCTTTATGGTTGTGAGGTCTGGGGTCCACTCACCAACCAAGAATTCACAAAATACGCCAAGCACCAAATTGAGACTCTGCATGCAGAATTCTGCAAAAACATTCTGCGTACAACGTAAAGCAAATAATGCAGAGCAGAATCAGACCGATACCCACTAATTATCAAAACACAGAAAAGGGAACATACAATTCTATTACAACCACCTAAAAGGAAGCGATTCCATAACAAAGTCATCACCTACAGAGAGATGAACCTGGAGAAGAGTCCCCTAAGCAAGCTGGTCCTGGGGCTCTGTTCACAAACACAAACACACCCTACAGAGCCCCAGGACAGCAGCACAATTAGACCCAACCAAATCATGAGAAAACAAAAAGATAATCACTTGACACATTGGCAAGAATTAACATAAAAACAGAGCAAACTAGAATGCTATTTGCCCCTAAACATAGAGTGCACAGTGGCAGAATACCTGACCACTGTGACTATGCACAGACTCAGTGAGCATAGCCTTGCTATTGAGAAAGTCCGCTGTAGGCAGACCTGGCTCGTAAGACAAGACAGGCTCTGTACTCACAAAATGAGGTGCACTTCCTAACCTCTTGCCAAATGTATATATATATATATTTCTTTACCCCTTTCTCTCCCCAATTTTGTGGTATCCACTTGGTAGTTACAGTCTTGTCTCATCGCTGCAACTCCCGTACAGACTCGGGAGAGACGATTGTCGAGAGCTATGTGTCCTCCAAAACACAACCCAACCAAGCCAACCTGCTTCTTGACACAATGCCCACTTAACCCGGAAGCCAGACGCACCAATGTGTTGGAGGAAACACTTGGAGGAAACACTACACCTGGCGGGCGTGTCAGCGTGCACTGTGCCCGGTCCTCCACAGGAGTCGCTAGTGCGATGGGACAAGGACATGCCTGGGGGCCAAACCCTCCCCTAACCCTAACATTCAAAGGCCATTTTCTCAAAAGTGAGGTTTCAAGTTTATCAACTCTCAAAGCAGAATTACTTTCCCATTGTTCCTCAAATGCAGTGGCTGATATACCATTTTGTAGCTCTGTGTCTCAATTTGAAATGCTGCTACATTAGACCGAATCATGGCGGTCGGTCACAAATATCATATCATGGCTAAATACAGTGTTGTAATGATGTGCAAATAGTTCAAGTACTCACTCTACATCCCCCTCTTTCTCTCCAACCGCCTCTCTCTCTCCAACCCCCCCTCTCTCTCATCCCCCTCTTCTTCTCCATCCGCCTCTCTCTCTCTCTCCATCCGCCTCTCTCTCTCTCTCCATCCCATCTTCATCTCCATCCACCTCTGTCTCTCTCCATCCGCCTTTCTCTCCATCCGCCTCTCTCTCTCCACACCCCACTTTCTCTCCATCCGCCACTCTCTCTCCCATCCCCCCTTTCTCTCCATCTGCCTCTTTCTCTCTCCATCCCCCTTCCTCTCCATCCCTCTTTCTCTCCATCCGCCTCTTTCTCTCTCCATCCCCCTTCCTCTCCATCCGCCTCTCTCTCCATCCGCCTCTCTCTCTCTCTCCATCCCCCTCTCCTCTCCATCTGCCTCTCTCTCTCTCTCCATCCCCTCTTCCTCTCCATCCGCCTCTCTCTCTCCATCCCCTCTTCATCTCCATCCACCTCTATCTCTCCATCCCCCTCTTTCTCTCCATCTGCCTCTCTCTCTCCATCCCCCTTTCTCTCCAACCGCCTCTCTCTCTCCATCCCCCTTCCTCTCCATCTGCCTCTCTCTCTCTCCATCCCCTCTTCCTCTCCATCCGCCTCTCTCTCTCCATCCCCCTTTCTCTCCATCCGCCTCTCTCTCTCTTCATCCGCCTCGCTCTCTCTCTCTCCATCCCCCTCTTTCTCTCCATCCGCATCTCTCTCTCTCCATCCCCCTCTCTCTCTCTCCATCCGCCACTCTCTCTCTCTCATTCCGCCTCTCTCTCTCTCCATCCGCCTCTCTCTCTCCATCCCCCCCCTCTCTCTCTCCATCCGCCACTCTCTCTCTCTCATTCCGCCTCTCTCTCTCCATCCGCCTCTCTCTCTCCATCCCCCTCTTTCTCTCCATCCGCCTCTCTCTCTCCATCCCCCTCTTTCTCTCCATCCGCCTCTCTCTCTCTCTCCATCACCCTCTTTCTCTCCATCCGCCTCTCTCTCTCTCCATCCCCCTCTTTCTCTCCATCTGCCTCGCTCTCTCTCTCCATCCCCCTCTCTCGTTCTCTCCATCTGCCTCTCTCTCCATCCCCTCTTCCTCTCCATCTGCCTCTCTCTCTCCATCCCCCTTTCTCTCCATCCGCCTCTCTCTCTCTCCATCCCTTCTTCCTCCCCATCCGCCTCTCTCTCATCCCCCTCATTCTCTCCATCTGCCTCTCTCTCTCGTGCCATCCCCCTCGTTCTCTCCATCCCCCTTTCTCTCCATCCGCCTCTCTCTCTCTCCGTCCCCCCTTTCTCTCTCATCCCCCTCTTTCTCTCCATCCACCTCTCTCTCCATCCCCCTCTTTCTCTCCATCCGCCTCTCTCTCTCCATTCCCCTTTCTCTCCATCCGCCTCTCTCTCTCCATCCCCCTTTCTCTCCATCTGCCTCTCTCTCTCCATCCCCCTCTTTCTCTCCATCCGCCTCTCTCTCTCCATCCCCCTTTCTCTCCATCCGCCTCTCTCTCTCCATCCCCCTTTCTCTCCATCTGCCTCTCTCTCTCCATCCCCCTCTTTCTCTCCATCCGCCTCTCTCTCTCCATCCCCCTTTCTCTCCATCTGCCTCTCTCTCTCCATCCCCCTCTTTCTCTCCATCCGCCTCTCTCTCTCCATCCCCCCTTTCTCTCCATCCCACTCTTTCTCTCCATCCACCTCTCTCTCTCCACCCCAATTATCTCTCCATCCGCCTCTCTCTCTCCATCCCCCTTCCTCTCCATCTGCCTCTCTCTCTCTCTCCATCCCCTCTTCCTCTCCATCCGCCTCTCTCTCTCTCCATCCCCTCATCCTTTCCATCCGCCTCTCTCTCTCCATCCCCCTTTCTCTCCATCCGCCTCTCTCTCTCTCCATCCGCCTCACTCTCTCTCTCCATCCCCCTCTTCCTCTCCATCCGCATCTCTCTCTCTCCATCCCCATCTTTCTCTCCATCTGCCTCGCTCTCTCTCTCCATCCCCCTCTCTCTCTCTCTCTCCATCCGCCTCTCTCTCTCTCTCCATCCACCTCTTTCTCTCTCCATCCCCCTCTTTCTCTCCATCTGCCTCGCTCTCTCTCTCCATCCCCTTCTCTCGTTCTCTCCATCCGCCTCTCTCTCCATCCCCTCTTCCTCTCCATCTGCCTCTCTCTCTCCATCCCCCTTTCTCTCCATCCGCCTCTCTCTCTCTCCATCCCTTCTTCCTCTCCATCCGCCTCTCTCTCTCATCCCCTTCTTTCTCTACATCCGCCTCTCTCTCTCGCGCCATCCCCCTCATTCTCTCCATCCCCTTTCTCTCCATCCCCCTCTCTCTCTCCATCTCCTCTTCCTCTCTCTCTCCATCCCCCTTTCTCTCCATCCGCCTCTCTCTCTCTCTCCATCCCCTCTTCCTCTCCATCCGCCTCTCTCTCTCTCCATCCCCCCTTTCTCTCCCTCCGCCTCTCTCTCTCCCATCCCCCCTTTCTCTCCATTCGCATCTCTCTCTCTCTCATCCCCCTCTTTCTCTCCATCCACTTCTCTTTCGCCTTCCCCCTCTTTCTCTCCATCCGCCTCTCTCTCCACCCCCTCTTCTTCTCCATCCACCTCTCTCTCCATCCCCCTTTCTCTCTATCCGCCTCTCTCTCTCTCTCTCTCTCTCCATCCCCCTCTTCCTCTCCATCCGCCTCTCTCTCTCTCTCCATCCCCCTCTTCCTCTCCATCCGCCTCTCTCTCTCTCTCCATCCCTCTCTTCCTCTCCATCTGCCTCTCTCTCTCATCCCCCTCTTCCTCTCCATCTGCCCCTCTCTCTCTCTCCATCCCCCTCTTCCTCTCCATCTGCCTCTCTCTCCATCTGCCTCTCTCTCTCCATCTGCTTCTCTCTCTCTCCATCCCCCTCTTCCTCTCCCTCTCTCCATCTGCCTCTCTCTCTCTCTGTCCATCTGCCTCTCTCTCTCCATCCCCCTCTTCCTCTCCATCTCTCTCTCCATCCCTCTCCCTCTCTCCATCCGCCTCTCTCTCTCTCTCTCTCTCCATCCCCCTCTTCCTCTCCATCTGCCTCTCTCTCTCTCTCTCCATCCCCCTCTTCCTCTCCATACGCCTCTCTCTCTCTCTCATCCCTCTCTTCCTCTCCATCTGCCTCTCTCTCTCATCCCCCTCTTCCTCTCCATATGCCTCTCTCTCTCTCTCCATCCCCCTCTTCCTCTCCATCTCTCTCTCCATCCCTCTCCCTCTCTCCATCCGCCTCTCTCTCTCTCTCTCTCTCTCCATCCCCCTCTTCCTCTCCATCTGCCTCTCTCTCTCTCTCCATCCCCCTCTTCCTCTCCATACGCCTCTCTCTCTCTCTCCATCCCTCTCTTCCTCTCCATCTGCCTCTCTCTCTCATCCCCCTCTTCCTCTCCATATGCCTCTCTCTCTCTCTCCATCTGCCTCGCTTTCTCTCCATCTGCTTCTCTCTCTCCATCCCCCTCTTCCTCTCCATCTGCCTCTCTCTCCATCTGCCCCTCTCTCTCCATCCCCCTCTTCCTCTCCATCTGCCCCTCTCTGTCCATCTGCCTCTCTCTCTCTATCCCCCTCTTCCTCTCCATCTGCCTCTCTTTCTCTCCATCTGCCTCTCTCTCTCTCCATCTGCCTCTCTCTCTCTCCATCTGCTTCTCTCTCTCCATCCCCCTCTTCCTCTCCATCTCTCTTTCTCCATCCGCCTCTCTCTCTCCATCCCCCTCTTCCTCTCCATCCGCCTCTCTCTCTCTCTATCCCTCTCTTCCTCTCCCTCTCATCCCCCTCTTCCTCTCCATCTGCCTCTCTCTCTCCATCCCCCTCTTCCTCTCCATCCCCCTCTTCCTCTCCATCTTTCTCTCTCTCTCTCTCTCTCCATCTGCCTCTCTCTCCATCCCCCTCTTCCTCTCCATATGCCTCTCTCATCCCTGTCTTCCTCTCCATTTCTCTCTCTCTCTCTCTCTCTCTCCATCTGTCCCTCTCTCTCTCCATCTGCCTCTCTCTATCTCCATCTGCCTCTCTCTCTCCATCTGCCTCTCTCTCTCTCCATCTGCCTCTCTCTCCTCCATCTGCCTCTCTCTCACTCCATCTGCCTCTCTCATCTGCCTCTCTTCCTCTCCGTCTGCCTCTCTCTCTCCATCTGCCTCTCTCTCTCTCCATCTGCCTCTCTCTCTCTCCATCTGCCTCTCTCCTTCACTCCCTTCCTCCTTCCCAAATCCTTCTGTTTGTTTATAGGGCACAGATACTGTGTACAGACACCACTCTGGACATAACAGTGAGATCAAGGTGGGTCTTTCAAATCTGCAGGCTTAACCCCTGAGACGGCAAAATCTTCCAGGCTCTTAACCCTGATCAGTCCTTAACATTACCTACCCTGACACTCCTTAACATTACCTACCCTGACACACAACTCAACACTGGTCCTGGATCAGCTCAGCTCTGCTCACACTTGTCTATTCATTACATGACTTATAGTCATGTAATGAATAGACATCGTCCCTATAGGAAAGGTGCAATGAGCTGTAAGGTAGGGCTGATATCCATTGTGCAGGGTGTCAGCTCGATGACAGTGAAGTCTAAGCCTGGAGGGTTATGGGTTCTTTCAGATAAGCCATCTAGACCAGGAGTGCATTCACACGCCCACAATAGCAGATTAGGGAAGAGGTATTGCACTCATCTGCCGTACATGATCTCCAATCCACCCCTGTACAACACCTGTCAGTCTGTCACCCTACCCTGTCTAACTGTCTGCTCAGCCCTCATTCACACTCCATCTAATCAGTCAGCCCCGATATCAGTCCCTCACAGCCCATCTACCCAGAGTCAACCCAGCCCCAATACCTCTCTCCATCCCAGCCCAGCCCCACCCCCTCTCATCAGCCCAGCCCCACTCCCTCTCTCCATCCCAGCCCAGCCCCACTCCCTCTCTCCATCCCAGCCCAGCCCCACTCCCTCTCTCCATCCCAGCCCAGCCCCACTCCCTCTCTCCATCCCAGCCCAGCCCCACTCCCTCTCTCCATCCCAGCCCAGCCCCACTCCCTCTCTCCATCCCAGCCCAGCCCCATTCCCTCTCTCCATCCCAGCCCAGCCCCACCCCCTCTCTCCAGCCCAGCCCCACCCCCTCTCTCCAGCCCAGCCCCACCCCCTCTCTCCAGCCCAGCCCCACCCCCTCTCTCCAGCCCAGCCCCACCCCCTCTCTCCAGCCCAGCCCCACCCCCTCTCTCCAGCCCAGCCCCACCCCCTCTCTCCAGCCCAGCCCCATTCCCTCTCTCCAGCCCAGCCCCACCCCCTCTCTCCAGCCCAGCCCCACCCCCTCTCTCCAGCCCAGCCCCATTCCCTCTCTCCAGCCCAGCCCCACCCCCTCTCTCCAGCCCAGCCCCATTCCCTCTCTCCAGCCCAGCAGACAGCAATAAAACTAGATGGCCCCAGGGAGGAGAGTGGAGGTGGGTGCAGTCGTGTGGAGAATCCTGCCCTGTCTGTGGGCCTGTTAGGGGGCTGGGCTGTGATGTATAACCCTCTACCTCTCCATCCTCTATGGCCCTGCGGTACTGAAGACCATGGCCAGGTCTGGGTCCTGACTGGCTACTGCAGAATGAACACAGTGCAGGAGGCCATTCATCTAGAGTGTTATAATTGCTGCCCCACAGAGCATGGGACAGGCAGACAGGCAGGCAGGCAGGCAGGCAGGCAGGCAGGCAGGCAGGCAGGCAGGCAGGCAGGCAGACACACACTCTGGACATGATGGATTTCCCCACTGAAAGAATGTCCCCAGGTCCCCCTCTGTGTGCACCCCCTACCACTACCATATTACCACTGATCTACTGGGAGACCTACTGGGAGACCTACTGGGAGAACTACTGGGAGATCTACTGGGAGATCTACTGGGAGATCTACTGGGAGATCTACTGGGAGATCTACTGGGAGATCTACTGGGAGATCTTAGAGCAACCAGAGCTCTGTTATCTCATCCAATCCTCTGACTTCAATACCCATTATTTCTTCCTTTAGTTCTTATTGGTCATTTCCCTTCCTCTATCAATTCTGTATACCACTAATCTACCATGCCTGACTCATAGCGGCTCTCCCTATGGCTGTCCACCCCCACTCCCTCCTCAGCCTTCTCCCCCTCTTCCCTCTCCCTGTGGCTGTCCACCCCCACTCCCTCCTCAGCCTTCTCTCCCTCTTCCCTCTCCCTGTGGCTGTCCACCCCCACTCCCTCCTCAGCCCATCTCCCCCTCTTCCCTCTCCCTGTGGCTGTCCACCCCCACTCCCTCCTCAGCCTTCACCCCCTCTTCCCTCTCCCTGTGGTTGTCCACCCCCACTCCCTCCTCAGCCCATCTCCCCCTCTTTCCTCTCCCTGTGGCTGTCCACCCCCACTCCCTCCTCAGCCCATCTCCCCCTCTTTCCTCTCCCTGTGGCTGTCCACCCCCACTCCCTCCTCAGCCTTCTCTCCCTCTTCCCTCTCCCTGTGGCTGTCCACCCCCACTCCCTCCTCAGCCCATCTCCCCCTCTTCCCTCTCCCTGTGGCTGTCCACCCCCACTCCCTCCACAGCCTTCACCCCCTCTTCCCTCTCCCTGTGGCTGTCCACCCCCACTCCCTCCTCAGCCCATCTCCCCCTCTTTCCTCTCCCTGTGGCTGTCCACCCCCACTCCCTCCTCAGCCCATCTCCCCCTCTTCCCTCTCCCTGTGGCTGTCCACCCCCACTCCCTCCTCAGCCTTCTCTCCCTCTTCCCTCTCCCTGTGGCTGTCCACCCCCACTCCCTCCTCAGCCCATCTCCCCCTCTTCCCTCTCCCTGTGGCTGTCCACCCCCACTCCCTCCACAGCCTTCACCCCCTCTTCCCTCTCCCTGAGGCTGTCCACCCCCACTCCCTCCTCAGCCCATCTCTCCCTCTTCCCTCTCCCTGTGGCTGTCCACCCCCACTCCCTCCTCAGCCTTCTCTCCCTCTTCCCTCTCCCTGAGGCTGTCCACCCCCACTCCCTCCTCAGCCTTCTCCCCCTCTTCCCTCTCCCTGTGGCTGTCCACCCCCACTCCCTCCTCAGCCCATCTCTCCCTCTTCCCTCTCCCTGTGGCTGTCCACCCCCACTCCCTCCTCAGCCTTCTCTCCCTCTTCCCTCTCCCTGAGGCTGTCCACCCCCACTCCCTCCTCAGCCTTCTCTCCCTCTTCCCTCTCCCTGAGGCTGTCCACCCCCACTCCCTCCTCAGCCTTCTCTCCCTCTTCCCTCTCCCTGAGGCTGTCCACCCCCACTCCCTCCTCAGCCTTCTCTCCCTCTTCCCTCTCCCTGAGGCTGTCCACCCCCACTCCCTCCTCAGCCCATCTCTCCCTCTTCCCTCTCCCTGTGGCTGTCCACCCCCACTCCCTCCTCAGCCTTCTCTCCCTCTTCCCTCTCCCTGTGGCTGTCCACCCCCACTCCCTCCTCAGCCTTCTCCCTCTCTTCCCTCTCCCTGTGGCTGTCCACCCCCACTCCCTCCTCAGCCTTCTCTCCCTCTTCCCTCTCCCTGAGGCTGTCCACCCCCACTCCCTCCTCAGCCCATCTCTCCCTCTTCCCTCTCCCTGTGGCTGTACACCCCCACTCCCTCCTCAGCCTTCTCTCCCTCTTCCCTCTCCCTGTGACTGTCCACCCCCACTCCCTCCTCAGCCTTCTCTCCCTCTTCCCTCTCCCTGTGGCTGTCCACCCCCACTCCCTCCTCAGCCTTCTCTCCCTCTTCCCTCTCCCTGAGGCTGTCCACTCCCTCCTCAGCCCATCTCTCCCTCTTCTCTCTCCCTGTGGCTGTCCACCCCCACTCCCTCCTCAGCCTTCTCTCCCTCTTCCCTCTCCCTGTGGCTGTCCACCCCCACTCCCTCCTCAGCCTTCTCTCCCTCTTCCCTCTCCCTGTGGCTGTCCACCCCCACTCACTCCTTAGCCCATCTCCCCCTCTTCCCTCTCCCTGTGGCTGTCCACCCCCACTCCCTCCTCAGCCCATCTCTCCCGCTTCCCTCTCCCTGTGGCTGTCCACCCCCACTCCCTCCTCAGCCTTCTCCCCCTCTTCCCTCTCCCTGTGGCTGTCCACCCCCACTCCCTCCTCAGCCCATCTCCCCCTCTTCCCTCTCCCTGAGGCTGTCCACCCCCACTCCCTCCTCAGCCCATCTCCCCCTCTTCCCTCTCCCTGAGGCTGTCCACCCCCACTCCCTCCTCAGCCCATCTCTCCCGCTTCCCTCTCCCTGAGGCTGTCCACCCCCACTCCCTCCTCAGCCCATCTCCCCCTCTTCCCTCTCCCTGAGGCTGTCCACCCCCACTCCCTCCTCAGCCTTCTCCCCCTCTTCCCTCTCCCTGTGGCTGTCCACCCCCACTCCCTCCTCAGCCCATCTCCCCCTCTTCCCTCTCCCTGAGGCTGTCCACCCCCACTCCCTCCTCAGCCCATCTCCCCCTCTTCCCTCTCCCTGTGGCTGTCCACCCCCACTCCCTCCTCAGCCCATCTCCCCCTCTTTCCTCTCCCTGTGGCTGTCCACCCCCACTCCCTCCTCAGCCTTCTCCCCCTCTTCCCTCTCCCTGTGGCTGTCCACCCCCACTCCCTCCTCAGCCTTCTCTCCCTCTTCCCTCTCCCTGTGGCTGTCCACCCCCACTCCCTCCTCAGCCTTCTCTCCCTCTTCCCTCTCCCTGTGGCTGTCCACCCCCACTCCCTCCTCAGCCTTCTCCCCCTCTTCCCTCTCCCTGTGGCTGTCCACCCCCACTCCCTCCTCAGCACATCTCCCCCTCTTTCCTCTCCCTGTGGCTGTCCACCCCCACTCCCTCCTCAGCCTTCTCCCCCTCTTCCCTCTCCCTGTGGCTGTCCACCCCCACTCCCTCCTCAGCCTTCTCTCCCTCTTCCCTCTCCCTGTGGCTGTCCACCCCCACTCCCTCCTCAGCCCATCTCCCCCTCTTCCCTCTCCCTGTGGCTGTCCACCCCCACTCCCTCCTCAGCCCATCTCCCCCTCTTTCCTCTCCCTGTGGCTGTCCACCCCCACTCCCTCCTCAGCCTTCTCCCCCTCTTCCCTCTCCCTGTGGCTGTCCACCCCCACTCCCTCCTCAGCCTTCTCTCCCTCTTCCCTCTCCCTGAGGCTGTCCACCCCCACTCCCTCCTCAGCCCATCTCTCCCTCTTCCCTCTCCCTGTGGCTGTCCACCCCCACTCCCTCCTCAGCCTTCTCTCCCTCTTCCCTCTCCCTGAGGCTGTCCACCCCCACTCCCTCCTCAGCCTTCTCCCCCTCTTCCCTCTCCCCTGAGGCTGTCCACCCCCACTCCCTCCTCAGCCTTCTCTCCCTCTTCCCTCTCCCTGAGGCTGTCCACCCCCACTCCCTCCTCAGCCTTCTCTCCCTCTTCCCTCTCCCTGAGGCTGTCCACCCCCACTCCCTCCTCAGCCTTCTCCCCCTCTTCCCTCTCCCTGAGGCTGTCCACCCCCACTCCCTCCTCAGCCTTCTCTCCCTCTTCCCTCTCCCTGAGGCTGTCCACTCCCTCCTCAGCCCATCTCTCCCTCTTCTCTCTCCCTGTGGCTGTCCACCCCCACTCCCTCCTCAGCCTTCTCTCCCTCTTCCCTCTCCCTGTGGCTGTCCACCCCCACTCCCTCCTTAGCCCATCTCCCCCTCTTCCCTCTCCCTGTGGCTGTCCACCCCCACTCCCTCCTCAGCCCATCTCTCCCGCTTCCCTCTCCCTGTGGCTGTCCACCCCCACTCCCTCCTCAGCCTTCTCCCCCTCTTCCCTCTCCCTGTGGCTGTCCACCCCCACTCCCTCCTCAGCCCATCTCCCCCTCTTCCCTCTCCCTGAGGCTGTCCACCCCCACTCCCTCCTCAGCCCATCTCCCCCTCTTCCCTCTCCCTGAGGCTGTCCACCCCCACTCCCTCCTCAGCCCATCTCTCCCGCTTCCCTCTCCCTGAGGCTGTCCACCCCCACTCCCTCCTCAGCCCATCTCCCCCTCTTCCCTCTCCCTGAGGCTGTCCACCCCCACTCCCTCCTCAGCCTTCTCCCCCTCTTCCCTCTCCCTGTGGCTGTCCACCCCCACTCCCTCCTCAGCCCATCTCCCCCTCTTCCCTCTCCCTGAGGCTGTCCACCCCCACTCCCTCCTCAGCCCATCTCCCCCTCTTCCCTCTCCCTGTGGCTGTCCACCCCCACTCCCTCCTCAGCCCATCTCCCCCTCTTTCCTCTCCCTGTGGCTGTCCACCCCCACTCCCTCCTCAGCCTTCTCTCCCTCTTCCCTCTCCCTGTGGCTGTCCACCCCCACTCCCTCCTCAGCCTTCTCCCCCTCTTCCCTCTCCCTGTGGCTGTCCACCCCCACTCCCTCCTCAGCACATCTCCCCCTCTTTCCTCTCCCTGTGGCTGTCCACCCCCACTCCCTCCTCAGCCTTCTCCCCCTCTTCCCTCTCCCTGTGGCTGTCCACCCCCACTCCCTCCTCAGCCTTCTCTCCCTCTTCCCTCTCCCTGTGGCTGTCCACCCCCACTCCCTCCTCAGCCCATCTCCCCCTCTTCCCTCTCCCTGTGGCTGTCCACCCCCACTCCCTCCTCAGCCCATCTCCCCCTCTTTCCTCTCCCTGTGGCTGTCCACCCCCACTCCCTCCTCAGCCTTCTCCCCCTCTTCCCTCTCCCTGTGGCTGTCCACCCCCACTCCCTCCTCAGCCTTCTCTCCCTCTTCCCTCTCCCTGAGGCTGTCCACCCCCACTCCCTCCTCAGCCCATCTCTCCCTCTTCCCTCTCCCTGTGGCTGTCCACCCCCACTCCCTCCTCAGCCTTCTCTCCCTCTTCCCTCTCCCTGAGGCTGTCCACCCCCACTCCCTCCTCAGCCTTCTCCCCCTCTTCCCTCTCCCTGAGGCTGTCCACCCCACTCCCTCCTCAGCCTTCTCTCCCTCTTCCCTCTCCCTGAGGCTGTCCACCCCCACTCCCTCCTCAGCCTTCTCTCCCTCTTCCCTCTCCCTGAGGCTGTCCACCCCCACTCCCTCCTCAGCCTTCTCCCCCTCTTCCCTCTCCCTGAGGCTGTCCACCCCCACTCCCTCCTCAGCCTTCTCTCCCTCTTCCCTCTCCCTGAGGCTGTCCACCCCCACTCCCTCCTCAGCCCATCTCTCCCTCTTCCCTCTCCCTGTGGCTGTCCACCCCCACTCCCTCCTCAGCCTTCTCTCCCTCTTCCCTCTCCCTGAGGCTGTCCACCCCCACTCCCTCCTCAGCCTTCTCCCCCTCTTCCCTCTCCCTGAGGCTGTCCACCCCCACTCCCTCCTCAGCCCATCTCTCCCTCTTCCCTCTCCCTGTGGCTGTCCACCCCCACTCCCTCCTCAGCCTTCTCTCCCTCTTCCCTCTCCCTGAGGCTGTCCACCCCCACTCCCTCCTCAGCCTTCTCCCCCTCTTCCCTCTCCCTGAGGCTGTCCACCCCCACTCCCTCCTCAGCCTTCTCTCCCTCTTCCCTCTCCCTGAGGCTGTCCACCCCCACTCCCTCCTCAGCCCATCTCCCCCTCTTCCCTCTCCCTGTGGCTGTCCACCCCCACTCCCTCCTCAGCCCATCTCCCCCTCTTCCCTCTCCCTGAGGCTGTCCACCCCCACTCCCTCCTCAGCCTTCTCTCCCTCTTCCCTCTCCCTGTGGCTGTCCACCCCCACTCCCTCCTCAGCCTTCTCCCTCTCTTCCCTCTCCCTGTGGCTGTCCACCCCCACTCCCTCCTCAGCCTTCTCTCCCTCTTCCCTCTCCCTGAGGCTGTCCACCCCCACTCCCTCCTCAGCCCATCTCTCCCTCTTCCCTCTCCCTGTGGCTGTCCACCCCCACTCCCTCCTCAGCCTTCTCCCCCTCTTCCCTCTCCCTGTGGCTGTCCACCCCCACTCCCTCCTCAGCCCATCTCCCCCTCTTCCCTCTCCCTGAGGCTGTCCACCCCCACTCCCTCCTCAGCCCATCTCCCCCTCTTCCCTCTCCCTGTGGCTGTCCACCCCCACTCCCTCCTCAGCCCATCTCCCCCTCTTTCCTCTCCCTGTGGCTGTCCACCCCCACTCCCTCCTCAGCCTTCTCTCCCTCTTCCCTCTCCCTGTGGCTGTCCACCCCCACTCCCTCCTCAGCCTTCTCCCCCTCTTCCCTCTCCCTGTGGCTGTCCACCCCCACTCCCTCCTCAGCACATCTCCCCCTCTTTCCTCTCCCTGTGGCTGTCCACCCCCACTCCCTCCTCAGCCTTCTCCCCCTCTTCCCTCTCCCTGTGGCTGTCCACCCCCACTCCCTCCTCAGCCTTCTCTCCCTCTTCCCTCTCCCTGTGGCTGTCCACCCCCACTCCCTCCTCAGCCCATCTCCCCCTCTTCCCTCTCCCTGTGGCTGTCCACCCCCACTCCCTCCTCAGCCCATCTCCCCCTCTTTCCTCTCCCTGTGGCTGTCCACCCCCACTCCCTCCTCAGCCTTCTCCCCCTCTTCCCTCTCCCTGTGGCTGTCCACCCCCACTCCCTCCTCAGCCTTCTCTCCCTCTTCCCTCTCCCTGAGGCTGTCCACCCCCACTCCCTCCTCAGCCCATCTCTCCCTCTTCCCTCTCCCTGTGGCTGTCCACCCCCACTCCCTCCTCAGCCTTCTCTCCCTCTTCCCTCTCCCTGAGGCTGTCCACCCCCACTCCCTCCTCAGCCTTCTCCCCCTCTTCCCTCTCCCTGAGGCTGTCCACCCCCACTCCCTCCTCAGCCTTCTCTCCCTCTTCCCTCTCCCTGAGGCTGTCCACCCCCACTCCCTCCTCAGCCTTCTCTCCCTCTTCCCTCTCCCTGAGGCTGTCCACCCCCACTCCCTCCTCAGCCTTCTCCCCCTCTTCCCTCTCCCTGAGGCTGTCCACCCCCACTCCCTCCTCAGCCTTCTCTCCCTCTTCCCTCTCCCTGAGGCTGTCCACCCCCACTCCCTCCTCAGCCCATCTCTCCCTCTTCCCTCTCCCTGTGGCTGTCCACCCCCACTCCCTCCTCAGCCTTCTCTCCCTCTTCCCTCTCCCTGAGGCTGTCCACCCCCACTCCCTCCTCAGCCTTCTCCCCCTCTTCCCTCTCCCTGAGGCTGTCCACCCCCACTCCCTCCTCAGCCTTCTCTCCCTCTTCCCTCTCCCTGAGGCTGTCCACCCCCACTCCCTCCTCAGCCTTCTCTCCCTCTTCCCTCTCCCTGAGGCTGTCCACCCCCACTCCCTCCTCAGCCCATCTCTCCCTCTTCCCTCTCCCTGAGGCTGTCCACCCCCACTCCCTCCTCAGCCCTTCTCTCCCTCTTCCCTCTCCCTGAGGCTGTCCACCCCCACTCCCTCCTCAGCCTTCTCTCCCTCTTCCCTCTCCCTGTGGCTGTCCACCCCCACTCCCTCCTCAGCCTTCTCTCCCTCTTCCCTCTCCCTGTGGCTGTCCACCCCCACTCCCTCCTCAGCCTTCTCTCCCTCTTCCCTCTCCCTGAGGCTGTCCACCCCCACTCCCTCCTCAGCCCATCTCCCCCTCTTCCCTCTCCCTGTGGCTGTCCACCCCCACTCCCTCCTCAGCCCATCTCCCCTCTTCCCTCTCCCTGAGGCTGTCCACCCCCACTCCCTCCTCAGCCTTCTCCCCCTCTTCCCTCTCCCTGTGGCTGTCCACCCCCACTCCCTCCTCAGCCTTCTCTCCCTCTTCCCTCTCCCTGTGGCTGTCCACCCCCACTCCCTCCTCAGCCTTCTCTCCCTCTTCCCTCTCCCTGAGGCTGTCCACCCCCACTCCCTCCTCAGCCCATCTCCCCCTCTTCCCTCTCCCTGTGGCTGTCCACCCCCACTCCCTCCTCAGCCCATCTCCCCCTCTTCCCTCTCCCTGAGGCTGTCCACCCCCACTCCCTCCTCAGCCTTCTCTCCCTCTTCCCTCTCCCTGAGGCTGTCCACCCCCACTCCCTCCTCAGCCCATCTCTCCCTCTTCCCTCTCCCTGTGGCTGTCCACCCCCACTCCCTCCTCAGCCTTCTCTCCCTCTTCCCTCTCCCTGAGGCTGTCCACCCCCACTCCCTCCTCAGCCTTCTCCCCCTCTTCCCTCTCCCTGTGGCTGTCCACCCCCACTCCCTCCTCAGCCCATCTCCCCCTCTTCCCTCTCCCTGTGGCTGTCCACCCCCACTCCCTCCTCAGCCTTCTCTCCCTCTTCCCTCTCCCTGAGGCTGTCCACCCCCACTCCCTCCTCAGCCTTCTCTCCCTCTTCCCTCTCCCTGTGGCTGTCCACCCCCACTCCCTCCTCAGCCTTCTCCCCCTCTTCCCTCTCCCTGTGGCTGTCCACCCCCACTCCCTCCTCAGCCTTCTCTCCCTCTTCCCTCTCCCTGTGGCTGTCCACCCCCACTCCCTCCTCAGCCCATCTCTCCCGCTTCCCTCTCCCTGAGGCTGTCCACCCCCACTCCCTCCTCAGCCCATCTCCCCCTCTTCTCTCTCCCTGTGGCTGTCCACCCCCACTCCCTCCTCAGCCCATCTCTCCCTCTTCCCTCTCCCTGTGGCTGTCCACCCCCACTCCCTCCTCAGCCTTCTCTCCCTCTTCCCTCTCCCTGTGGCTGTCCACCCCCACTCCCTCCTTAGCCCATCTCCCCCTCTTCCCTCTCCCTGTGGCTGTCCACCCCCACTCCCTCCTCAGCCCATCTCTCCCGCTTCCCTCTCCCTGTGGCTGTCCACCCCCACTCCCTCCTCAGCCTTCTCCCCCTCTTCCCTCTCCCTGTGGCTGTCCACCCCCACTCCCTCCTCAGCCCATCTCCCCCTCTTCCCTCTCCCTGAGGCTGTCCACCCCCACTCCCTCCTCAGCCCATCTCCCCCTCTTCCCTCTCCCTGAGGCTGTCCACCCCCACTCCCTCCTCAGCCTTCTCCCCCTCTTCCCTCTCCCTGTGGCTGTCCACCCCCACTCCCTCCTCAGCCTTCTCCCCCTCTTCCCTCTCCCTGTGGCTGTCCACCCCCACTCCCTCCTCAGCCCATCTCCCCCTCTTCCCTCTCCCTGAGGCTGTCCACCCCCACTCCCTCCTCAGCCCATCTCTCCCTCTTCCCTCTCCCTGTGGCTGTCCACCCCCACTCCCTCCTCAGCCCATCTCCCCCTCTTCCCTCTCCCTGTGGCTGTCCACCCCCACTCCCTCCTCAGCCTTCTCCCCCTCTTCCCTCTCCCTGTGGCTGTCCACCCCCACTCCCTCCTCAGCCCATCTCTCCCTCTTCCCTCTCCCTGTGGCTGTCCACCCCCACTCCCTCCTCAGCCTTCTCCCTCTCTTCCCTCTCCCTGTGGCTGTCCACCCCCACTCCCTCCTCAGCCTTCTCTCCCTCTTCCCTCTCCCTGAGGCTGTCCACCCCCACTCCCTCCTCAGCCCATCTCTCCCTCTTCCCTCTCCCTGTGGCTGTCCACCCCCACTCCCTCCTCAGCCTTCTCTCCCTCTTCCCTCTCCCTGTGGCTGTCCACCCCCACTCCCTCCTCAGCCCATCTCCCCCTCTTCCCTCTCCCTGTGGCTGTCCACCCCCACTCCCTCCTCAGCCCATCTCTCCCTCTTCCCTCTCCCTGTGGCTGTCCACCCCCACTCCCTCCTCAGCCTTCTCTCCCTCTTCCCTCTCCCTGTGGCTGTCCACCCCCACTCCCTCCTCAGCCTTCTCCCCCTCTTCCCTCTCCCTGTGGCTGTCCACCCCCACTCTCTCCTCAGCCCATCTCTCCCGCTTCCCTCTCCCTGTGGCTGTCCACCCCCACTCCCTCCTCAGCCTTCTCCCCCTCTTCCCTCTCCCTGTGGCTGTCCACCCCCACTCCCTCCTCAGCCCATCTCCCCCTCTTCCCTCTCCCTGAGGCTGTCCACCCCCACTCCCTCCTCAGCCCATCTCCCCCTCTTCCCTCTCCCTGAGGCTGTCCACCCCCACTCCCTCCTCAGCCTTCTCCCCCTCTTCCCTCTCCCTGTGGCTGTCCACCCCCACTCCCTCCTCAGCCCATCTCCCCCTCTTCCCTCTCCCTGAGGCTGTCCACCCCCACTCCCTCCTCAGCCTTCTCCCCCTCTTCCCTCTCCCTGTGGCTGTCCACCCCCACTCCCTCCTCAGCCCATCTCCCCCTCTTCCCTCTCCCTGTGGCTGTCCACCCCCACTCCCTCCTCAGCCTTCTCCCCCTCTTCCCTCTCCCTGTGGCTGTCCACCCCCACTCCCTCCTCAGCCCATCTCCCCCTCTTCCCTCTCCCTGTGGCTGTCCACCCCCACTCCCTCCTCAGCCCATCTCTCCCTCTTCCCTCTCCCTGAGGCTGTCCACCCCCACTCCCTCCTCAGCCTTCTCTCCCTCTTCCCTCTCCCTGAGGCTGTCCACCCCCACTCCCTCCTCAGCCTTCTCCCCCTCTTCCCTCTCCCTGAGGCTGTCCACCCCCACTCCCTCCTCAGCCTTCTCCCCCTCTTCCCTCTCCCTGTGGCTGTCCACCCCCACTCCCTCCTCAGCCTTCTCCCCCTCTTCCCTCTCCCTGAGGCTGTCCACCCCCACTCCCTCCTCAGCCTTCTCTCCCTCTTCCCTCTCCCTGAGGCTGTCCACCCCCACTCCCTCCTCAGCCCATCTCTCCCTCTTCCCTCTCCCTGTGTTGTCCACCCCCACTCCCTCCTCAGCCTTCTCTCCCTCTTCCCTCTCCCTGAGGCTGTCCACCCCCACTCCCTCCTCAGCCTTCTCCCCCTCTTCCCTCTCCCTGAGGCTGTCCACCCCCACTCCCTCCTCAGCCTTCTCGCCCTCTTCCCTCTCCCTGAGGCTGTCCACCCCCACTCCCTCCTCAGCCCATCTCCCCCTCTTCCCTCTCCCTGAGGCTGTCCACCCCCACTCCCTCCTCAGCCTTCTCCCCCTCTTCCCTCTCCCTGTGGCTGTCCACCCCCACTCCCTCCTCAGCCCATCTCCCCCTCTTCCCTCTCCCTGAGGCTGTCCACCCCCACTCCCTCCTCAGCCTTCTCCCCTCTTCCCTCTCCCTGTGGCTGTCCACCCCCACTCCTCCTCAGCCCATCTCCCCCTCTTCCCTCTCCCTGAGGCTGTCCACCCCCACTCCCTCCTCAGCCTTCTCCCCCTCTTCCCTCTCCCTGAGGCTGTCCACCCCCACTCCCTCCTCAGCCTTCTCTCCCTCTTCCCTCTCCCTGAGGCTGTCCACCCCCACTCCCTCCTCAGCCCATCTCTCCCTCTTCCCTCTCCCTGTGGCTGTCCACCCCCACTCCCTCCTCAGCCTTCTCTCCCTCTTCCCTCTCCCTGAGGCTGTCCACCCCCACTCCCTCCTCAGCCTTCTCCCCCTCTTCCCTCTCCCTGAGGCTGTCCACCCCCACTCCCTCCTCAGCCTTCTCTCCCTCTTCCCTCTCCCTGAGGCTGTCCACCCCCACTCCCTCCTCAGCCTTCTCTCCCTCTTCCCTCTCCCTGAGGCTGTCCACCCCCACTCCCTCCTCAGCCCATCTCTCCCTCTTCCCTCTCCCTGTGGCTGTCCACCCCCACTCCCTCCTCAGCCTTCTCTCCCTCTTCCCTCTCCCTGAGGCTGTCCACCCCCACTCCCTCCTCAGCCTTCTCCCCCTCTTCCCTCTCCCTGAGGCTGTCCACCCCCACTCCCTCCTCAGCCTTCTCTCCCTCTTCCCTCTCCCTGAGGCTGTCCACCCCCACTCCCTCCTCAGCCTTCTCTCCCTCTTCCCTCTCCCTGAGGCTGTCCACCCCCACTCCCTCCTCAGCCCATCTCTCCCTCTTCCCTCTCCCTGTGGCTGTCCACCCCCACTCCCTCCTCAGCCTTCTCTCCCTCTTCCCTCTCCCTGAGGCTGTCCACCCCCACTCCCTCCTCAGCCCATCTCCCCCTCTTCCCTCTCCCTGTGGCTGTCCACCCCCACTCCCTCCTCAGCCCATCTCCCCCTCTTCCCTCTCCCTGAGGCTGTCCACCCCCACTCCCTCCTCAGCCTTCTCCCCCTCTTCCCTCTCCCTGTGGCTGTCCACCCCCACTCCCTCCTCAGCCTTCTCTCCCTCTTCCCTCTCCCTGTGGCTGTCCACCCCCACTCCCTCCTCAGCCTTCTCTCCCTCTTCCCTCTCCCTGAGGCTGTCCACCCCCACTCCCTCCTCAGCCCATCTCCCTCTCTTCCCTCTCCCTGTGGCTGTCCACCCCCACTCCCTCCTCAGCCCATCTCCCCCTCTTCCCTCTCCCTGAGGCTGTCCACCCCCACTCCCTCCTCAGCCTTCTCTCCCTCTTCCCTCTCACTGAGGCTGTCCACCCCCACTCCCTCCTCAGCCCATCTCTCCCTCTTCCCTCTCCCTGTGGCTGTCCACCCCCACTCCCTCCTCAGCCTTCTCTCCCTCTTCCCTCTCCCTGAGGCTGTCCACCCCCACTCCCTCCTCAGCCTTCTCCCCCTCTTCCCTCTCCCTGTGGCTGTCCACCCCCACTCCCTCCTCAGCCCATCTCCCCCTCTTCCCTCTCCCTGTGGCTGTCCACCCCCACTCCCTCCTCAGCCTTCTCTCCCTCTTCCCTCTCCCTGAGGCTGTCCACCCCCACTCCCTCCTCAGCCTTCTCTCCCTCTTCCCTCTCCCTGTGGCTGTCCACCCCCACTCCCTCCTCAGCCTTCTCCCCCTCTTCCCTCTCCCTGTGGCTGTCCACCCCCACTCCCTCCTCAGCATTCTCTCCCTCTTCCCTCTCCCTGTGGCTGTCCACCCCCACTCCCTCCTCAGCCCATCTCTCCCGCTTCCCTCTCCCTGAGGCTGTCCACCCCCACTCCCTCCTCAGCCCATCTCCCCCTCTTCTCTCTCCCTGTGGCTGTCCACCCCCACTCCCTCCTCAGCCCATCTCTCCCTCTTCCCTCTCCCTGTGGCTGTCCACCCCCACTCCCTCCTCAGCCTTCTCTCCCTCTTCCCTCTCCCTGTGGCTGTCCACCCCCACTCCCTCCTTAGCCCATCTCCCCCTCTTCCCTCTCCCTGTGGCTGTCCACCCCCACTCCCTCCTCAGCCCATCTCTCCCGCTTCCCTCTCCCTGTGGCTGTCCACCCCCACTCCCTCCTCAGCCTTCTCCCCCTCTTCCCTCTCCCTGTGGCTGTCCACCCCCACTCCCTCCTCAGCCCATCTCCCCCTCTTCCCTCTCCCTGTGGCTGTCCACCCCCACTCCCTCCTCAGCCTTCTCCCCCTCTTCCCTCTCCCTGTGGCTGTCCACCCCCACTCCCTCCTCAGCCCATCTCCCCCTCTTCCCTCTCCCTGTGGCTGTCCACCCCCACTCCCTCCTCAGCCTTCTCTCCCTCTTCCCTCTCCCTGAGGCTGTCCACCCCCACTCCCTCCTCAGCCTTCTCTCCCTCTTCCCTCTCCCTGTGGCTGTCCACCCCCACTCCCTCCTCAGCCTTCTCCCCCTCTTCCCTCTCCCTGTGGCTGTCCACCCCCACTCCCTCCTCAGCATTCTCTCCCTCTTCCCTCTCCCTGTGGCTGTCCACCCCCACTCCCTCCTCAGCCCATCTCTCCCGCTTCCCTCTCCCTGAGGCTGTCCACCCCCACTCCCTCCTCAGCCCATCTCCCCCTCTTCTCTCTCCCTGTGGCTGTCCACCCCCACTCCCTCCTCAGCCCATCTCTCCCTCTTCCCTCTCCCTGTGGCTGTCCACCCCCACTCCCTCCTCAGCCTTCTCTCCCTCTTCCCTCTCCCTGTGGCTGTCCACCCCCACTCCCTCCTTAGCCCATCTCCCCCTCTTCCCTCTCCCTGTGGCTGTCCACCCCCACTCCCTCCTCAGCCCATCTCTCCCGCTTCCCTCTCCCTGTGGCTGTCCACCCCCACTCCCTCCTCAGCCTTCTCCCCCTCTTCCCTCTCCCTGTGGCTGTCCACCCCCACTCCTCCTCAGCCCATCTCCCCCTCTTCCCTCTCCCTGAGGCTGTCCACCCCCACTCCTCCTCAGCCCATCTCCCCCTCTTCCCTCTCCCTGAGGCTGTCCACCCCCACTCCCTCCTCAGCCTTCTCCCCCTCTTCCCTCTCCCTGTGGCTGTCCACCCCCACTCCCTCCTCAGCCTTCTCCCCCTCTTCCCTCTCC
Source organism: Oncorhynchus masou masou (assembly GCF_036934945.1). NCBI lineage: Eukaryota > Metazoa > Chordata > Actinopteri > Salmoniformes > Salmonidae > Oncorhynchus > Oncorhynchus masou. The sequence goes on from NC_088235.1 coordinate 104,096,598, forward strand.
CTGTGGCTGTCCACCCCCACTCCCTCCTCAGCCCATCTCCCCCTCTTCCCTCTCCCTGAGGCTGTCCACCCCCACTCCCTCCTCAGCCCATCTCTCCCTCTTCCCTCTCCCTGTGGCTGTCCACCCCCACTCCCTCCTCAGCCCATCTCCCCCTCTTCCCTCTCCCTGTGGCTGTCCACCCCCACTCCCTCCTCAGCCTTCTCCCCCTCTTCCCTCTCCCTGTGGCTGTCCACCCCCACTCCCTCCTCAGCCCATCTCTCCCTCTTCCCTCTCCCTGTGGCTGTCCACCCCCACTCCCTCCTCAGCCTTCTCCCTCTCTTCCCTCTCCCTGTGGCTGTCCACCCCCACTCCCTCCTCAGCCTTCTCTCCCTCTTCCCTCTCCCTGAGGCTGTCCACCCCCACTCCCTCCTCAGCCCATCTCTCCCTCTTCCCTCTCCCTGTGGCTGTCCACCCCCACTCCCTCCTCAGCCTTCTCTCCCTCTTCCCTCTCCCTGTGGCTGTCCACCCCCACTCCCTCCTCAGCCCATCTCCCCCTCTTCCCTCTCCCTGTGGCTGTCCACCCCCACTCCCTCCTCAGCCCATCTCTCCCTCTTCCCTCTCCCTGTGGCTGTCCACCCCCACTCCCTCCTCAGCCTTCTCTCCCTCTTCCCTCTCCCTGTGGCTGTCCACCCCCACTCCCTCCTCAGCCTTCTCCCCCTCTTCCCTCTCTCTGTGGCTGTCCACCCCCACTCCCTCCTCAGCCCATCTCTCCCGCTTCCCTCTCCCTGTGGCTGTCCACCCCCACTCCCTCCTCAGCCTTCTCCCCCTCTTCCCTCTCCCTGTGGCTGTCCACCCCCACTCCCTCCTCAGCCCATCTCCCCCTCTTCCCTCTCCCTGAGGCTGTCCACCCCCACTCCCTCCTCAGCCCATCTCCCCCTCTTCCCTCTCCCTGAGGCTGTCCACCCCCACTCCCTCCTCAGCCTTCTCCCCCTCTTCCCTCTCCCTGTGGCTGTCCACCCCCACTCCCTCCTCAGCCCATCTCCCCCTCTTCCCTCTCCCTGAGGCTGTCCACCCCCACTCCCTCCTCAGCCTTCTCCCCCTCTTCCCTCTCCCTGTGGCTGTCCACCCCCACTCCCTCCTCAGCCCATCTCCCCTCTTCCCTCTCCCTGTGGCTGTCCACCCCACTCCCTCCTCAGCCTTCTCCCCTCTTCCCTCTCCCTGTGGCTGTCCACCCCCACTCCCTCCTCAGCCCATCTCCCCCTCTTCCCTCTCCCTGAGGCTGTCCACCCCCACTCCCTCCTCAGCCTTCTCTCCCTCTTCCCTCTCCCTGAGGCTGTCCACCCCCACTCCCTCCTCAGCCTTCTCCCCCTCTTCCCTCTCCCTGAGGCTGTCCACCCCCACTCCCTCCTCAGCCTTCTCCCCCTCTTCCCTCTCCCTGTGGCTGTCCACCCCCACTCCCTCCTCAGCCTTCTCCCCCTCTTCCCTCTCCCTGAGGCTGTCCACCCCCACTCCCTCCTCAGCCTTCTCTCCCTCTTCCCTCTCCCTGAGGCTGTCCACCCCCACTCCCTCCTCAGCCCATCTCTCCCTCTTCCCTCTCCCTGTGGCTGTCCACCCCCACTCCCTCCTCAGCCTTCTCTCCCTCTTCCCTCTCCCTGAGGCTGTCCACCCCCACTCCCTCCTCAGCCTTCTCCCCCTCTTCCCTCTCCCTGAGGCTGTCCACCCCCACTCCCTCCTCAGCCTTCTCTCCCTCTTCCCTCTCCCTGAGGCTGTCCACCCCCACTCCCTCCTCAGCCCATCTCCCCCTCTTCCCTCTCCCTGAGGCTGTCCACCCCCACTCCCTCCTCAGCCTTCTCTCCCTCTTCCCTCTCCCTGAGGCTGTCCACCCCCACTCCCTCCTCAGCCCATCTCCCCCTCTTCCCTCTCCCTGAGGCTGTCCACCCCCACTCCCTCCTCAGCCTTCTCTCCCTCTTCCCTCTCCCTGAGGCTGTCCACCCCCACTCCCTCCTCAGCCCATCTCTCCCTCTTCCCTCTCCCTGTGGCTGTCCACCCCCACTCCCTCCTCAGCCTTCTCTCCCTCTTCCCTCTCCCTGTGGCTGTCCACCCCCACTCCCTCCTCAGCCCATCTCCCCCTCTTCCCTCTCCCTGTGGCTGTCCACCCCCACTCCCTCCTCAGCCCATCTCTCCCGCTTCCCTCTCCCCGTGGCTGTCCACCCCCACTCCCTCCTCAGCCTTCTCCCCCTCTTCCCTCTCCCTGTGGCTGTCCACCCCCACTCCCTCCTCAGCCTTCTCCCCCTCTTCCCTCTCCCTGTGGCTGTCCACCCCCACTCCCTCCTCAGCCCATCTCTCCCGCTTCCCTCTCCCTGTGGCTGTCCACCCCCACTCCCTCCTCAGCCTTCTCCCCCTCTTCCCTCTCCCTGTGGCTGTCCACCCCCACTCCCTCCTCAGCCTTCTCCCCCTCTTCCCTCTCCCTGAGGCTGTCCACCCCCACTCCCTCCTCAGCCCATCTCCCCCTCTTCCCTCTCCCTGAGGCTGTCCACCCCCACTCCCTCCTCAGCCTTCTCCCCCTCTTCCCTCTCCCTGTGGCTGTCCACCCCCACTCCCTCCTCAGCCCATCTCCCCTCTTCCCTCTCCCTGAGGCTGTCCACCCCCACTCCCTCCTCAGCCTTCTCCCCCTCTTCCCTCTCCCTGTGGCTGTCCACCCCCACTCCCTCCTCAGCCCATCTCCCCCTCTTCCCTCTCCCTGTGGCTGTCCACCCCCACTCCCTCCTCAGCCTTCTCCCCTCTTCCCTCTCCCTGTGGCTGTCCACCCCCACTCCCTCCTCAGCCCATCTCCCCCTCTTCCCTCTCCCTGAGGCTGTCCACCCCCACTCCCTCCTCAGCCTTCTCTCCCTCTTCCCTCTCCCTGTGGCTGTCCACCCCCACTCCCTCCTCAGCCCATCTCCCCCTCTTCCCTCTCCCTGAGGCTGTCCACCCCCACTCCCTCCTCAGCCCATCTCTCCCTCTTCCCTCTCCCTGTGGCTGTCCACCCCCACTCCCTCCTCAGCCCATCTCTCCCTCTTCCCTCTCCCTGTGGCTGTCCACCCCCACTCCCTCCTCAGCCCATCTCTCCCTCTTCCCTCTCCCTGAGGCTGTCCACCCCCACTCCCTCCTCAGCCTTCTCTCCCTCTTCCCTCTCCCTGTGGCTGTCCACCCCCACTCCCTCCTCAGCCCATCTCTCCCTCTTCCCTCTCCCTGTGGCTGTCCACTCCCTCCTCAGCCCATCTCCCCCTCTTCCCTCTCCCTGTGGCTGTCCACTCCCTCCTCAGCCTTCTCTCCCTCTTCCCTCTCCCTGAGGCTGTCCACCCCCACTCCCTCCTCAGCCTTCTCTCCCTCTTCCCTCTCCCTGTGGCTGTCCACCCCCACTCCCTCCTCAGCCCATCTCTCCCTCTTCCCTCTCCCTGTGGCTGTCCACTCCCTCCTCAGCCTTCTCTCCCTCTTCCCTCTCCCTGAGGCTGTCCACCCCCACTCCCTCCTCAGCCCATCTCTCCCTCTTCCCTCTCCCTGAGGCTGTCCACCCCCACTCCCTCCTCAGCCCATCTCTCCCTCTACTTGCTCCTGCTCCTCCACCCTCCTCTCCCCCTCTCTCAATTCAATTCAATAGGTTTTATTGGCATGGGAAACATGTGATAACATTGCCAAAACATGTGAAGTTGATAATATACAAAGTGAAACTATCCATCCCATCTTGCTCCTCCCCCCTCTGTCCTTCCTTCTCCATCCCATCCTGCTCCTCCCCCCTCTCCATCCTGCTCCATCCCATCCTGCTCCTCCCCCCTCTCCTTCCTTCTCCATCCCATCCTGCTCCTCCCCCCTCTCCTTCCTTCTCCATCCCATCCTGCTCCTCCCCCCTCTCCATCCTTCTCCATCCCATCCTGCTCCTCCCCCTCTCCATCCTTCTCCATCCCATCCTGCTCCTCCCCCTCTCCATCCTTCTCCATCCCATCCTGCTCCTCCCCCTCTCCTTCCTTCTCCATCCCATCCTGCTCCCCTCCCCTCTCTCCTTCCTTCTCCTTCCCAGCCTGCTCCCCTCTTTCCTTCACTCTCCATCCCACCCTGCTCCCCTCCCGTCTCTCCTTCCCATCCTGCTCCCCTCCCCTCTCTCCATCCCATCCTGCTCCCCTCCCCCCTTCACTCTCCATCCCATCCTGCTCCCCTCCCCTCTCTCCATCCCATCCTGCTCCCCCCCTCTCCCCGCCCCTCTCTCCATCCCATCCCATCCCATCCTGCTCCCCTCCCCTCTCTCCTTCACTCTCCACCCCATCCTGTTCCCCCCCTCTCCATCCCACCCTGCTCCCCTCTCTCCATCCCATCCTGCTCCCCCTCTCTCCTTCCCTCTCCATCCCATCCTGCTCCCCCTCTCTCCTTCCCTCTTCATCCTATCCTGCTCCCATCCCCTCTCTCCTTCCATCTTCATCCCATCCTGCTCCCCTCCCCTCTCTACTTCCTTCTCCATCCCATCCTGCTCCCCTCCCCTCTCTCCTTCCCTCTTCATCCCTTCCTGCTCCCCTCCCCTCTCCCTGCCCCTCTCTCCATCCCATCCCATCCCACTCCCCTCCCCTCTCTCCTTCCCTCTCCATCCCATCCTGCTCCCCTCCCCTCTTTCCTTCCCTCTTCATCCCTTCCTGCTCCCCTCCCCTCTCCCCGCCCCTCTCTCCATCCCATCCCACTCCCCTCCCCTCTCCCTTCCCTCTCCATCCCATCCTGCTCCCCTCCCCTCTTTCCTTCCCTCTTCATCCCTTCCTGCTCCCCTCCCCTCTCCCCTCCCCTCTCTCCTTCACTCTCCATCCCATCTTTCTCCCCTCCCCTCTCTCTTGTTCCTCTCCCCGCCCCTCTCTCCATCCCATCCTGCTCCCCTCCCCTCTCTCCTTCACTCTCCATCCCATCTTGCTCCCCTCCCCTCTCTCTTGCTCCTCCCCCCTCCCCTCTCTCCATCCCTTCCTGCTCCCCCCACATCCTCCCTCCCCCGTGTCTCCTCTGTGTCTCTTCACCCCTCCTCCCATGTCTTTCCCCTCCTTACCTCGAAGACGGTGAGAGCGAAGGGGTGCCCCAGGTGGTCCTGGGAAAAGAGCAGCACTTTGCGGTTGTCACCGTTCAGGTCGATGCTGGAGAGCAGGTGCAGCTTGGAGTCCACCCAGTACAGACGCCTGTTGGATAAGTCTGAGACAGGGAGAGGGGGAGAGAGAGGGAGGGAGAGGTCAGAGGGAGAAAGAGAAAGGGGGTGAGAGAGGGGGAGAGGGATGGGAGAGAGGGGAGGGAGAGAATAAGTAAGGGAGAGAGAGAGAGTGAAAGGGATGGAAGGGAGAGAGCGAGGGAGGTCAGGTTAATGTATGGTACAACAGAAGTGAACAAGAAAAGGTATAGACAGAGAGGTTGATAATTCTGGTTCAGTAGAAGATCAATCCTCTTTGTCAGACAAGCCCTTCAGTTAGACTCAATACAATAGTGATCAGAAGGTTGCTGGTTCAATCTCCAGATGGGGAAAACTACAAAACCTTTTATTTAACCTTTATTTAACTGGGTACTTGAGCCTGGCACTTAACCTAACCTGACCTCAAGCTAATATCAGGTATGTCAATGGACTATGTGTAGGTGTGCAGTTGATAGGTTGTCTAGATCAGTTGCTATGGAAGTGAATAAGCCGGTCGGCAAAGTAAATACTGCTGTAGTAACACAGCTGTAGGGACTTGTATTCATTCACAACCTCACCTCTCTCCACTCAGCCACTCATACTATCAACCATTCTACTCTACTGTGCTGTCTGTCTGCTGTCAAATCCATGAAAAGGGGAAAATAATCCCCTCTTTTTTGAAATAGAGAAACCATATTAGCCAGCCAGTGTTATTTTCACTCTCACTCTTGCTCCTCTAACTCTCAACATCATTTGTTTTCATACAGATGTAACCCCAGCTAGCGACACCTCACTTCCACATCCATCTCTCTGTCCTTGCTCTGTTGTTCTCTCTCTCTCTCGCCCTGCTCTGTCACTCTCTCTATCTCTCTATCTCCCTGCTCTGTCACTCTCTCTATCTCTCTGCTCTATCACCCTCTCTATCTCCCTGCTCTGTCACTCTCTATCTCTCTGCTCTGTTAGTCTCTCTATCTCTCTGCTCTGTTACTCTCTCTATCTCTCTGCTCTATCACCCTCTCTATCTCCCTGCTCTGTCACCCTCTCTATCTCTCTGTTCTGTCACTCTGCTCTGTTACTCTCTATCTCCCTGCTCTGCCACTCAATTCAATTCAATTCAAGGGGCTTTATTGGCATGGGAAACATATGTTAACATTGCCAAAGCAAGTAAGGTATATAATCTCTATCTCCTTGCTCTGTCACTCTGTGTCTCTCAATTCAATTCAATGTTGGCATGGGAAACGTGTTAACATTGCCAAAGCAAGTTCTCTGTCTCTCTCTCTGCTCTGTCGTTCTCTGTCTCTCTCTGCTCTGTCGTTCTCTGTCTCTCTCTGCTCTGTCGTTCTCTGTCTCTCTCTGCTCTGTCGTTCTCTGTCTCTCTGCTCTGTCGTTCTCTGTCTCTCTCTGCTCTGTCGTTCTCTGTCTGTCTGCTCTGTCGTTCTCTGTCTGTCTGCTCTGTCGTTCTCTGTCTCTCTCTGCTCTGTCGTTCTGTCTCTCTCTGCTCTGTCGTTCTCTGTCTCTCTCTCTGCTCTGTCGTTCTCTGTCTCTCTGCTCTGTCGTTCTCTGTCTCTCTGCTCTGTCGTTCTCTGTCTCTCTCTGCTCTGTCGTTCTCTGTCTCTCTGCTCTGTCGTTCTCTGTCTCTCTCTGCTCTGTCGTTCTGTCTCTCTCTGCTCTGTCATTCTGTCTCTCTCTGCTCTGTTGTTCTCTGTCTCTCTCTCTGCTCTGTCGTTCTGTCTCTCTGCTCTGTCGTTCTCTGTCTCTCTCTGCTCTGTCGTTCTCTGTCTCTCTGCTCTGTCGTTATCTGTCTCTCTCTCTGCTCTGTCGTTCTCTGTCTCTCTCACTCTCTGCTCTGTCGTTATCTGTCTCTCTCTCTGCTCTGTTGTTCTCTGTCTCTCTCTCTCTCTGCTCTGTCGTTATCTGTCTCTCTCTCTGCTCTGTAGTTCTGTGTCTCATCATCAGCCATGGACACAGAAAGGAGAGAAATTGGCACAGGTTAAGAGGGGTGGAAGGGTGGAGGAATGGAGGGGAGGATGATTGGGGTATTGATGACATAGCTTGGGCAAAGCTCTGCCGAAAGAGCAAACTACAGTTTGATTGATGACAGAGCCACACTGACTGACTGACTCACAACTATGTGACAGACATTTTTTTTTTTAAATTTTACCCCGTTTTCTCCTCAATTTCGTGGTATCCAATTGTTTAAGTAGCTACTATCTTGTCTCATCGCTACAACTCAAAGGTTGAAAGACGAAGGTTGAAAGTCATGCATCCTCCGATACACAACCCAACCAACCAAGCCGCACTGCTTCTTAACACAGTGCGCCTCCAACCCGGAAGCCAGCCGCACCAATGTGTCGGAGGAAACACCGTGCACCTGGCTACCTTGGTAAGCACGCACTGCGTAGGATATCCCTACCGGGCAAACCCTCCCTAACCCGGACGACGCTAGGCCAATTGTGCGTCGCCCCACGGACCTCCTGGTCGCGGCCGGTTACGACAGAGCCTGGGCGCGAACCCAAACTCTCTGGTGGCACAGCTGGCGCTGCAGTACAGCACCCTTAACAACTACACCACCCGGGAGGCCCGTAACAGACATTTCTGTCTACTTTTCCCTTCAGTCTCTCTCTGTCTACCTTTCCCTTCAGTCTCTCTCTCTGTCTACCTTTCCCTTCAGTCTCTCTCTGTCTACCTTTCCCTTCAGTCTCTCTCTCTGTCTACCTTTCCCTTCAGTCTCTCTCTGTCTACCTTTCCCTTCAGTCTCTCTCTGTCTACCTTTCCCTTCAGTCTCTCTCTCTGTCTACCTTTCCCTTCACTCTCTCTCTGTCTACCTTACCCTTCATACTCTCTCTCTGTCTACCTTTCCCTTCAGTCTCTCTCTCTGTCTACCTTTCCCTTCAGTCTCTCTCTCTGTCTACCTTTCCCTTCACTCTCTCTCTGTCTACCTTTCCCTTCAGTCTCTCTCTCTGTCTACCTTTCCCTTCAGTCTCTCTCTCTGTCTACCTTACCCTTCAGTCTCTCTCTCTGTCTACCTTACCCTTCAGTCTCTCTCTCTGTCTACCTTACCCTTCATACTCTCTCTCTGTCTTCCTTTCCCTTCAGTCTCTCTCTCTGTCTACCTTTCCCTTCAGTCTCTCTCTCTGTCTTCCTTTCCCTTCAGTCTCTCTCTCTGTCTACCTTACCCTTCATACTCTCTCTCTGTCTTCCTTTCCCTTCAGTCTCTCTCTCTGTACTCTCATCATGTAGCCCTCCCTCCCTCCCCAGTGCCAGTCTTACCCAGAGTGATGCCATTGGGCCATTCGATCCTCTCTGACACCAGTACTTGGCGATCCACTCCGTTCATGCCAGCCTTCTCGATCTTTGCCTGGGTCCCCCAGTCAGACCAGTACATGAACCTACAGGAGAGTAAAGGGATTTACATTGAACAATAATTACAATAATCACATAGTGAGGATATGTAGCCCACAGTATGGAAAGAGAGAGAGAGACACAGAAAGAGACAGCGAGACAGAGAGAGACAGAGAGAGTGACAGAGAGAGACAGAGAGAGAGACAGAGAAAGAGACAGCAAGACAGAGAGAGACAGCGAGACAGAGAGAGACAGAGAGAGAGACAGAGAGAGAGACAGAGAGAGAGAGACAGAGAGAGAGAGACAGAGAGAGACAGAGACAGAGAGAGAGACAGAGAGCAAGACAGAGAAAGAGACAGCGAGAGACAGAAAGACAGAGAGAGAGACAGAGAGAGAGACAGAGAGAGAGACAGAGAGAGAGACAGAGAGAGAGACAGAGACAGCGAGACAGAGAGACAGACAGAGAGAGAGACAGAGAAAGAGAGACAGAGAGAGAGACAGAGAGACAGCGAGACAGAGAGAGAGACAGAGAAAGAGACAGAGAAAGAGACAGAGAGAGAGACAGAGAGTGAGACAGAGAGCGAGACAGAGAGCGAGACAGAGAGTGAGGCAGAGAGAGAGACAGAGAGAGCGAGGCAGAGAGAGAGAGAGAGAGAGAGACAGAGAGAGAGAGAGAGAGAGAGAGAGAGAGACAGAGAGAGACAGAGAGAGAGACAGAGAGAGAGACAGAGCGAGAGACAGAGACAGAGAGAGAGATCGAGAGGTGCTATTAGGAGTCTTTCAGCAACACAAACTTACCTGAGACTGTAGGAAAGAATCTCCAATAAATATGTAAATGGTTTAAAAGTAAACCAAACCTTCCATCTGCACTACTGAGCCAAAGGCCAACTGTGTACATATCTTCCAGGCAGCAGAACTCTTCATGTTCTACCTCCATGATAGAAATAGGCCAGCCAGCCAGCCAGCCAGCCAGCCAGCCAGCCAGCCAGGCAGGTAGTATACAGACCAGCGGGGACAGTTAGCTAACATTGTCTTCTTTCCCTGTACTGAGGAAACAAACCTACGTTGGGTTGGGCTCCTTTGCATGTTTCAAGCTCATCTGGCTCAGTAATGTTGTGTAAAGAAGGCCTGGGGAATAGAGTTGTCAGGGAGAGCTAGGGAGATGGGAGGAGCTTAAGTGTTGAGACACTGAGAGACGATAGATGCTATTGATGCCTACAGCTACATCTGACAGGAAGAGAGGGAGGGATAGGATGGGAAGAGGAAAGGGGAGAGGTACAGGGGGAGGGAGGGAGGGAGGGAGGGAGGGAGGGAGGGAGGGAGGGAGGGAGGGAGAGGAAGAGGAAGAGGTACAGGGAGAGGGAGGGAGGGAAGAGGAAAAGGGAGAGGTACAGGGAGAGGGAGGGAGGGAAGAAGAAAAGGGAGAGGTACAGGGAGAGGGAGGGAGGGAAGAGGAAAAGGGAGAGGTACAGGGAGAGGGAGGGAGGGAAGAAGAAAAGGGAGAGGTACAAGGAGATGGAGGGAGGGAAGAGGAAAAGGGAGAGGTACAGGGGGAGGGAGGGAGGGAGGGAGGGAAGGGGAAAAGGGAGGTACAGGGGGAGGGAGGGAGGGAGGGAGGGAGGGAGGGAGGGAGGGAGGGAAGAAGAAAAGGGAGAGGTACAGGGAGAGGGAGGGAGGGAAGAGGAAAAGGGAGAGGTACAGGGAGAGGGAGGGAGGGAAGAAGAAAAGGGAGAGGTACAAGGAGATGGAGGGAGGGAAGAGGAAAAGGGAGAGGTACAGGGGGAGGGAGGCAGGGAGAGGAAAAGGGAGAGGTACAGGGGGAGGGATGGAGGGAGGGAGGGGAAGAGTAAAAGGGAGAGGTACAGGGAGAGGGAGAGAGGGAAGAGGAAAAATGAGAGGTAAAGGAGGAGGAGGAGGAAAATGGAGAGGTACAGGGGGAGGGATGGAGGGAGGGAGGGGGGGAAGAGTAAAGGGAGAGGTACTGGGGGAGGGAGGGAGGGGGAAGAGTAAAAGGGAGAGGTACAGGGGGAGGGAGGGAGGGAGGGAGGGAGGGAGGGAGGGAGGGAGGGAGGGAGGGAGGGAGGGAGGGAGGGAGGGAGGGAGGGAGGGAGGGAGGGAGGGAGGGAGGGAGGGAGGGAGGGAGGGGAAGAGTAAAAGGGAGAGGTACAGGGGAGGGAGGAAAAGGGAGAGGTACAGGACGAGCGAGAGGAAAAGGGAGAGGTACAGGGGGAGGGATGGAGGGAGGGAGGGGAAGAGTAAAATGAAGAGGTACAGAGGGAGGGAGAGGAAAAGGGAGAGGTACAGGGTTGAGGGAGGGAGGGAAGGAGGGAGGGAGGGAGGGAGAGAGAAAAGGGAGAGGTGCATGGGGAGGGAGGGAGGGATGGGAAGAGGAAAGGGGAGAGGTACAGGGAGAGGGAGGGAAAGGGAGAGGTACAGGAGGAGCGAGAGGAAAAGGGAGAGGTACAGGGGGAGGGAGGGAGGGATGGGAAGAGGAAAGGGGAGAGGTACAGGGGGAGGGAGGGAGGGAGGGAGGGAAGGGGAAGGGGAAAAGGGAGAGGTACAGGGGGAGGGAGGGGGGAAGAGGAAAAGGGAGAGGTACCCAGGGGAGAGGGGGGGAGATTGAAAAGGGAGAGGTACAGGGTGGGGGGAGAGGAAAAGGGAGAGGTACAGAGGGAGGGAGGGAGGGAGGGAGGAAGGGAGGGAGGGGAAGAGGAAAAGGAAGAGGTACAGGGGGAGGGAGGGAGGGGAAGAGGAAAAGGAAGAGGTACAGGGGGAGGGAGGGAGGGAGGGAGGGAGGAAGGGAGGAAGGGAGGGAGGGAAGAGGAAAAGGGAGAGGTACAGGGAGTGGGAGGGAGGGAAGAGGAAAAGGGAGAGGTACAGGGGGAGGGAGGGAGGGAGGGAGAGGAAAAGGGAGAGGTACAGGGGGAGGGAGGGAGGGGAAGAGTAAAAGGGAGAGGTACAGGGAGAGGGAGGGAGGGAAGAGGAAAAAGGAGAGGTACAAGAGAAGGGGGAGGAAAATGGAGAGGTACAGGGGGAGGGATGGAGGGAGGGAGGGGGGGAAGAGTAAAAGGGAGAGGTACAGGGGGAGGGATGGAGGGAGGGAGGGGAAGAGTAAAAGGGAGAGGTACAGGGGGAGGGAGGAAAAGGGAGAAGTACAGGACGAGCGAGTGGAAAAGGGAGAGGTACAGAGGGAGGGAGAGGTAAAGGGAGAGGTACAGGGTTGAGGGAGGGAGGGAGGGAGGGAGGGAAGGAGGGAGGGAGGGAGGGAGGGAGAGAGAGAGAAAAGGGAGAGGTACATGGGGAGGGAGGGAGGGAGGGAGGGAGGGAGGGAGGGAGGGAGGGAGGGAGGGAGGGAGGGAGGGAGGGAGGGAGGGAGGGAGGGAGGGAGGGGAAGAGTAAAAGGGAGAGGTACAGGGGGAGGGAGGAAAAGGGAGAGGTACAGGACGAGCGAGAGGAAAAGGGAGAGGTACAGGGGGAGGGATGGAGGGAGGGAGGGAGGGAGGGAGGGAGAGAGAAAAGGGAGAGGTGCATGGGGAGGGAGGGAGGGATGGGAAGAGGAAAGGGGAGAGGTACAGGGAGAGGGAGGGAAAGGGAGAGGTACAGGAGGAGCGAGAGGAAAAGGGAGAGGTACAGGGGGAGGGAGGGAGGGATGGGAAGAGGAAAGGGGAGAGGTACAGGGGGAGGGAGGAGGGAGGGAGGAGGGAAGGGGAAGGGGAAAAGGGAGAGGTACAGGGGGAGGGAGGGGGAAGAGGAAAAGGGAGAGGTACCCAGGGGAGGGAGGGGGAGATTGAAAAGGGAGAGGTACAGGGTGGGGGGAGAGGAAAAGGGAGAGGTACAGAGGGAGGGAGGGAGGGAGGAAGGGAGGGAGGGGAAGAGGAAAAGGAAGAGGTACAGGGGGAGGGAGGGAGGGAGGGAGGGAAGGGGAAGAGAAAAGGAAGAGGTACAGGGGGAGGGAGGGAGGGAGGGAGGGAGGGAGGGAGGAAGGGAGGAAGGGAGGGAGGGAAGAGGAAAAGGGAGAGGTACAGGGAGTGGGAGGGAGGGAAGAGGAAAAGGGAGAGGTACAGGGGGAGGGAGGGAGGGAGGGAGAGGAAAAGGGAGAGGTACAGGGGGAGGGAGGGAGGGGAAGAGTAAAAGGGAGAGGTACAGGGAGAGGGAGGGAGGGAAGAGGAAAAAGGAGAGATACAAGAGAAGGGGAGGAAAATGGAGAGGTACAGGGGGAGGGATGGAGGGAGGGAGGGGGAAGAGTAAAAGGGAGAGGTACAGGGGGAGGGATGGAGGGAGGGAGGGGAAGAGTAAAAGGGAGAGGTAAAGGGGGAGGGAGGAAAAGGGAGAAGAACAGGACGAGCGAGTGGAAAAGGGAGAGGTACAGAGGGAGGGAGAGGTAAAGGGAGAGGTACAGGGTTGAGGGAGGGAGGGAGGGAGGGAGGGAGGGAGGGAGGGAGGGAGGGAGGGAGGGAAGGAGGGAGGGAGGGAGGGAGGGAGAGAGAGAGAAAATGGAGAGGTACATGGGGAGGGAGGGATGGGAAGAGGAAAGGGGAGAGGTACAGGGAGAGGGAGGGAAAGGGAGAGGTACAGGAGGAGCGAGAGGAAAAGGGAGAGGTACAGGGGGAGGGAGGGAGGGAAGAAGAAAAAGGGAGAGGTACAGGGAGAGGGAGGGAGGGAAGAGGAAAAGGGAGAGGTACAGGGGGAGGGAGGCAGGGAGAGAGGAAAAGGGAGAGGTACAGGGGGAGGGATGGAGGGAGGGAGGGAGGGGAAGAGTAAAAGGGAGAGGTACAGGGAGAGGGAGGGAGGGAAGAGGAAAAATGAGAGGTAAAGGCGGAGGAGGAGGAAAATGGAGAGGTACAGGGGGAGGGATGGAGGGAGGGAGGGAGGGAGGGGGGGAAGAGTAAAAGGGAGAGGTACAGGGGGAGGGAGGGAGGGAGGGAGGGGGGAAGAGTAAAAGGGAGAGGTACAGGGGGAGGGAGGGAGGGAGGGAGGGGAAGAGTAAAAGGGAGAGGTACAGGGGGAGGGAGGGAGGGAGGGAGGGAGGGGAAGAGTAAAAGGGAGAGGTACAGGGGGAGGGAGGAAAAGGGAGAGGTACAGGATGAGCGAGAGGAAAAGGGAGAGGTACAGGGGGAGGGATGGAGGGAGGGAGGGGAAGAGTAAAATGAAGAGGTACAGAGGGAGGGAGAGGAAAAGGGAGAGGTACAGGGTTGAGGGAGGGAGGGAAGGAGGGAGGGAGGGAGGGAGAGAGAAAAGGGAGAGGTGCATGGGGAGGGAGGGAGGGATGGGAAGAGGAAAGGGGAGAGGTACAGGGAGAGGGAGGGAAAGGGAGAGGTACAGGAGGAGCGAGAGGAAAAGGGAGAGGTACAGGGGGACAGGTACAGGGGGAGGGAGGGATGGGAAGAGGAAAGGGGAGAGGTACAGGGGGAGGGAGGGAGGGAGGGAAGGGGAAAAGGGAGAGGTACAGGGGGAGGGAGGGGGAAGAGGAAAAGGGAGAGGTACCCGGGGGAGGGAGGGGGGAGATTGAAAAGGGAGAGGTACAGGGCGGGGGGAGAGGAAAAGGGAGAGGTACAGAGGGAGGGAGGGAGGGAGGAAGGGAGGGAGGGGAAGAGGAAAAGGAAGAGGTACAGGGGGAGGGAGGGAGGGAGGGAGGGGAAGAGGAAAAGGAAGAGGTACAGGGGGAGGGAGGGAGGGAGGGAGGAAGGGAGGAAGGGAGGGAGGGGAAGAGGAAAAGGAAGAGGTACAGGGAGAGGGAGGGAGGGAAGAGGAAAAGGGAGAGGTACAGGGAGAGGGAGGGAGGGAAGAGGAAAAGGGAGAGGTACAGGGAGTGGGAGGGAGGGAAGAGGAAAAGGGAGAGGTACAGGGGGAGGGAGGGAGGGAGAGGAAAAGGGAGAGGTACAGGGGGAGGGAGGGGAAGAGTAAAAGGGAGAGGTACAGGGAGAGGGAGGGAGGGAAGAGGAAAAAGGAGAGGTACAAGAGAAGGGGGAGGAAAATGGAGAGGTACAGGGGGAGGGATGGAGGGATGGAGGGAGGGAGGGGGGGAAGAGTAAAAGGGAGAGGTACAGGGGGAGGGATGGAGGGAGGGAGGGGAAGAGTAAAAGGGAGAGGTACAGGGGGAGGGAGGAAAAGGGAGAAGTACAGGACGAGCGAGTGGAAAAGGGAGAGGTACAGAGGGAGGGAGAGGAAAAGGGAGAGGTACAGGGTTGAGGGAGGGAGGGAGGGAGGGAGGGATGGGAAGAGGAAAGGGGAGAGGTACAGGGAGAGGGAGGGAAAGGGAGAGGTACAGGAGGAGCGAGAGGAAAAGGGAGAGGTACAGGGGGACAGGTACAGGGGGAGGGAGGGAGGGATGGGAAGAGGAAAGGTACAGGGAGAGGGAGGGAGGGAGGGAGGGAAGAGGAAAAGGGAGAGGTACAGGGGAGGGAGGGAAGGGGAAAAGGGAGAGGTACAGGGGGGAGGGAGGTGGGAAGAGGAAAAGGGAGAGGTACCGGGGGAGGGGGGGGAGGGGGGAGGGAGGGAGGGGAAGAGGAAAAGGAAGAGGTACAGGGGGAGGGAGGGAGGGAAAGGGAGAGGGAGGGAGGGAGGGAGGGAGGGAGGGAAGAGGAAAAGGGAGAGGTACAGTGGGGGGAAGAGGGAAAGGGAGAGGTACAGAGGGAGGGAAGAGGAAAAGGGAGAGGTACAGGGTGAGGGAGGGAGGAAGAGGAAAAGGGGGAGGGAGGGAGGGGGGAGATTGAAAAGGGAGGGAGGGAGGGGAAGAGGAAAAGGGAGAGGTACAGGGGGAGGGAGGGAGGGAATAGGAAAAGGGAGAGGTACAGGGGGGAGGGGAAGAGGAAAAGGTACGGGGGGGAGGGGAAGAGGAAAAGGGAGAGGTATGGGGGGGAGGGGAAGAGGAAAAGGGAGAGGTACAGGGTGGAGGGGAAGAGGAAAAGGGAGAGGTACAGGGGGAGGGAGGGAGAAACAAGGCGATATGATGAGATGATCTGTTGTTTATTTAACTAGTCAAGTCAGTTAAGAACAAATTCTTATTTACAATGACTGCCTAGGAACAGTGAATTAACTGCCCTGTTCAGGGGCAGAACAACAGGTTTTTACCCTGTCAGCTCGGGGATTCAATCTTGCAACCTTTCGGTTACTAGTCGACCTGCCGCCCCAGTGTTCTGATCTGTTTCAGTGTTCTGATCTGTTTCAGTGTTCTGATCTGTTTCAGTGTTCTGACCTGTTTCAGTGTTCTGATCTGTTTCAGTGTTCTGATCTGTTTCAGTGTTCTGACCTGTTTCAGTGTTCTGATCTGTTTCAGTGTTCTGACCTGTTTCAGTGTTCTGATCTGTTTCAGTGTTCTGATCTGTTTCAGTGTTCTGACCTGTTTCAGTGTTCTGACCAGTTTCAGTGTTCTGACCAGTTTCAGTGTTCTGACCAGTTTCAGTGTTCTGACCAGTTTCAGTGTTCTAACCCGTTTCAGTGTTCTCACCTGTTTCAGTATTCTGACCAGTTTCAGTGTTCTGACCAGTTTCAGTGTTCTGATCTGTTTCAGTGTTCTGACCTGTTTCAGTGTTATGACTTGTTTCAGTGTTCTGATCTGTTTCAGTGTTCTGACCTTTTTCAGTGTTCTGACCAGTTTCAGTGTTCTGACCAGTTTCAGTGTTCTGATCTGTTTCAGTGTTCTGACCAGTTTCAGTGTTCTGACTTGTTTCAGTGTTCTGATCTGTTTCAGTGTTCTGACCTTTTTCAGTGTTCTGACCAGTTTCAGTGTTCTGACCAGTTTCAGTGTTCTGACCTGTTTCAGTGTTCTGACCTGTTTCAGTGTTCTGACCTGTTTCAGTGTTTTGACCAGATAGGCAACACATAATGTGATGCATCATGGACAGTCATCCTGTCTTACTCCTTCCTCCAACCTCTTTCTCTCTCTCTCTCTCTCTCTCTCTCTCTCTCTCTCTCTCTCTTTCTTTCTTGCTCTCTATATCTCCCTCTCTATATCTCCCTCTCTCTCTCTGTCCCTCTCTCTGTCCCTCTCTTTGTCCCTCTCTCTGTCCCTCTCTCTGTCCCTCTCTCACATACACACAATCCGTCACTTATTTTTTTCCATCACTCATTCACTCACTTCCTCCCTCACCTTCTTCCAACACTAACCCCAACCTCCCCCTACCCCAACCTCCCCCTACTCCCCAATCCCATCCCTCCCTCTGATCCCTCACCCCCCTCACCCTTGTCGGGGGTCCACAGCGATGGCCCGTGGTTCGCTCAGCTCAGTGTCGATCAGGACCTTCCTCTTCTTGCCATCTCCCGTGGCGACGGAGATAGTCTTATCTCCGGAGTCGGTCCAGTAGATGTTGTTCTGGACCCAGTCAACAGCCAGCCCCTCTGGAGAGGACAGCGCTGTCTCAATCAGAGTCACCTGCTCCGACGAATCACTGGCCTTGTTGATGTACGCACTGGGGAGCACAGACAAGAGGTTATTATGACATTACTACAACACATACTATACACACACATATGGACAGTATATTAAGGCACAGAAAGACAACAATAGACACAATCAACTGCAGACCCATCCAGGTGTCAGAGTCCATATCAGACCACTCTATATTACAAAACCATGGAACTGATACATTACATAGAACGGAACCAAAAATCAGATACGACTGTTGTCGTCATGGGGGAGGGACTCTCCTGGCCAGTAATACATATGATAGGCTGTTGTCGTCATGGGGGAGGGACTCTCCTGGCCAGTAATACATATGATAGGCTGTTGTCGTCATGGGGGAGGGACTCTCCTGGCCAGTAATACATATGATAGGCTGTTGTCGTCATGGGGGAGGGACTCTCCTGGCCAGTAATACATATGATAGGCTGTTGTCGTCATGGGGGAGGGACTCTCCTGGCCAGTAATACATCTGATAGGCTGTTGTCGTCATGGGGGAGGGACTCTCCTGGCCAGTAATACATATGATAGGCTGTTGTCGTCATGGGGGAGGGACTCTCCTGGCCAGTAATACATGTGATAGGCTGTTGTTGTCATGGGGGAGGGACTCTCCTGGCCAGTAATACATATGATAGGCTGTTGTTGTCATGGGGGAGGGACTCTCCTGGCCAGTAATACACATGATAGGCTGTTGTTGTCATGGGGGAGGGACTCTCCTGGCCAGTAATACATATGATAGGCTGTTGTCGTCATGGGGGAGGGACTCTCCTGGCCAGTAATACATATGATAGGCTGTTGTCGTCATGGGGGAGGGACTCTCCTGGCCAGTAATACATA
This sequence comes from Oncorhynchus masou masou, assembly GCF_036934945.1. NCBI lineage: Eukaryota > Metazoa > Chordata > Actinopteri > Salmoniformes > Salmonidae > Oncorhynchus > Oncorhynchus masou. The sequence goes on from NC_088235.1 coordinate 104,114,321, forward strand.
TGATAGGCTGTTGTCGTCATGGGGGTGGGACTCTCCTGGCCAGTAATACATATGATAGGCTGTTGTCGTCATGGGGGAGGGACTCTCCTGGCCAGTAATACATATGATAGGCTGTTGTCGTCATGGGGGAGGGACTCTCCTGGCCAGTAATACATATGATAGGCTGTTGTCGTCATGGGGCAGGGACTCTCCTGGCCAGTAATACGTATGATAGGCTGTTGTCGTCATGGGGGAGGGACTCTCCTGGCCAGTAATACATATGATAGGCTGTTGTCGTCATGGGGGTGGGACTCTCCTGGCCAGTAATACATATGATAGGCTGTTGTCGTCATGGGGGAGGGACTCTCCTGGCCAGTAATACATATGATAGGCTGTTGTCGTCATGGGGGTGGGACTCTCCTGGCCAGTAATACATATGATAGGCTGTTGTTGTCATGGGGGAGGGACTCTCCTGGCCAGTAATACATGTGATAGGCTGTTGTCGTCATGGGGGAGGGACTCTCCTGGCCAGTAATACATATGATAGGCTGTTGTCGTCATGGGGGAGGGACTCTCCTGGCCAGTAATACATATGATAGGCTGTTGTCGTCATGGGGGAGGGACTCTCCTGGCCAGTAATACATATGATAGGCTGTTGTCGTCATGGGGGAGGGACTCTCCTGGCCAGTAATACATATGATAGGCTGTTGTCGTCATGGGGGTGGGACTCTCCTGGCCAGTAATACATATGATAGGCTGTTGTCGTCATGGGGGAGGGACTCTCCTGGCCAGTAATACCCAGACAGGAACACCTTAACCTGGGAACTCTTTAACAACTGCTGCCCTCCTATTTCCTGTAGAAACTAGCTATTAGAATGGGCTTGTCACCTTTCATCAGCAGACAAAGCAGCCAGCCTCTCTTGTTAAAGAGGGGGATTTGTCTGAGTAACAGAGGTGAGATGACCTGAGAACAGACACGGCAGATCCACCATGAGACATGACTCCTCCACTACCTAGCTAGACCTGTAGGACAGCTTTATTAGTCACACAGCGTCCCACTTCCCACCCGAACACAACAGGGACATAGAGGGAC
>NC_088235.1:104120392-104142892 GCF_036934945.1 Oncorhynchus masou masou
GAGGTGAGGAGAGAGAGGAGAGAGGAGAGAGAGGAGAGGAGAGAGAGGAGAGAGGAGAAGACTGGAACAAATACTTGAGGATATTGGAAACCCTCTGTCCAACTTCATCCTGATAAGCACCTCTCCACAAAACCAGAGTTCGACCAACTTTTAGAATTCAGAACCCTGTTATAATTCTAGACATTCAGTTACATAGCATTGTATAAATATACCCCATGTAATGTTAAAGGTGAGGATAACATGGCTGCCATTGAATGTAGAAGTGTCATGTTATTATAGTCTCAAAATACATGTCTCCGCACCATATTCACACTCACAACAGAAAGGACCTTGTGTGTGTGTGTGTGTGTGTGTGTGTGTGTTACCTGTAGATCTTGCGCTGGTAAAGGTCACACCAGTACATCTTGTTGGTGGTGACATCCACATCCAAGGCTACAGCGTTCTTCAGAGTGGGAACCACCTGGCTGTATTCTCTCTTTACCAGGTCTATACGACAGATCTCATGGCGGTTAGTAAACATCAGGTACGGGCTCTTCCCTGAGACACAACAGATATACAATATGAGAACATTTCAATGCTGAAAACATTGAAACAGTCAGAGGAAAGCATTACTACACAGGACAAGCTCGTCTCTGAGAGAAAACGCACACAGAACACAATGAGAACATTTCAATGATGGTAGAGGCAGATGAAACATTGGTAGAGACAGATGAAACATTGGTAGAGACAGATGAAACATTGGTAGAGACAGATGAAACATTGGTAGAGACAGATGAAACATTGGTAGAGACCGATGAAACATTGGTAAGAGACAGATGAAACATTGGTAGAGACAGATGAAACATTGGTTGATAGATGAAACATTGGTAAGAGACAGATGAAACATTGGTAAGAGACAGATGAAACATTGGTAGAGACAGATTAAACATTTGCTAGAGACAGATGAAACATTGCTAGAGACAGATGAAACATTGGTAGACAGATGAAACATTGGTAGAGACAGATGAAACATTGGTAGAGACAGATGAAACATTGGTAAGAGACAGGTGAAACATTGGTAGAGACAGATGAAACATTGGTAAGAGAAGGATGAAACATTGGTAGAGACAGATGAAACATTGGTAAGAGACAGATGAAACATTGGTAGACAGATGAAACATTGGTAGAGACGGATGAAACATTGGTAGAGACAGATGAAACATTGGTAAGAGACAGATGAAACATTGGTAGAGACAGATGAAACATTGGTAAGAGACAGATGAAACATTGGTAAGAGACAGGTGAAACATTGGTAGAGACAGGTGAAACATTGGTAAGAGACAGATGAAACATTGGTAGAGACAGATGAAACATTGGTAGATAGATGAAACATTGGTAAGAGACAGATGAAACATTGGTAGACAGATGAAACATTGGTAGAGACAGATGAAACATTGGTAGACAGATGAAACATTGGTAAGAGACGGATGAAACATTGGTAGAGACAGATGAAACATTGGTAGAGACGGATGAAACATTGGTAGAGACAGATGAAACATTGGTAAGAGACAGATGAAACATTGGTAAGAGACAGATGAAACATTGGCAGAGACAGATGAAACATTGGTAAGAGACAGATGAAACATTGGTAGAGACAGATTAAACATTTGCTAGAGACAGATGAAACATTGCTAGAGACAGATGAAACATTGGTAGACAGATGAAACATTGGTAGAGACAGATGAAACATTGGTAGAGACAGATGAAACATTGGTAAGAGACAGGTGAAACATTGGTAGAGACAGATTAAACATTGGTAAGAGAAGGATGAAACATTGGTAGAGACAGATGAAACATTGGTAAGAGACAGATGAAACATTGGTAGACAGATGAAACATTGGTAGAGACGGATGAAACATTGGTAGAGACAGATGAAACATTGGTAAGAGACAGATGAAACATTGGTAGAGACAGATGAAACATTGGTAAGAGACAGATGAAACATTGGTAGAGACAGATGAAACATTGGTAGAGACAGATGAAACATTGGTAAGAGACAGGTGAAACATTGGTAAGAGACAGGTGAAACATTGGTAAGAGACAGATGAAACATTGGTAGAGACAGATGAAACATTGGTAAGAAACAGATGAAATATTGGTAGAGACAGATGAAACATTGGTAAGAGACAGATGAAACATTGGTAGAGACAGATGAAACATTGGTAGATAGATGAAACATTGGTAAGAGACAGATGAAACATTGGTAGACAGATGAAACATTGGTAGAGACAGATGAAACATTGGTAGACAGATGAAACATTGGTAAGAGACGGATGAAACATTGGTAGAGACAGATGAAACATTGGTAGAGACGGATGAAACATTGGTAGAGACAGATGAAACATTGGTAAGAGACAGATGAAACATTGGTAAGAGACAGATGAACCATTGGTAGAGACAGATGAAACATTGGTAAGAGACAGATGAAACATTGGTAAGAGACAGATGAAACATTGGTAGAGACAGGTGAAACATTGGTAAGAGACAGATGAAACATTGGTAAGAAACAGATGAAATATTGGTAGAGACAGATGAAACATTGGTAAGAGACAGATGAAACATTGGTAAGAGACAGATGAAACATTGGTAGAGACAGATGAAACATTGGTAGACAGATGAAACATTGGTAGAGACAGATGAAACATTGGTAGACAGATGAAACATTGGTAAGAGACAGATGAAACATTGGTAAGAGACAGATGAAACATTGGTAGAGACAGATGAAACATTGGTAGAGACAGATGAAACATTGGTAAGAGACAGATGAAACATTGGTAAGAGACAGATGAAACATTGGTAGAGACAGATGAAACATTGGTAGAGACAGATGAAACATTGGTAGAGACAGATGAAACATTGGTAGACAGATGAAACATTGGTAGACAGATGAAACATTGGTAACTTTTCTGATGATGTGAAATCAAGGAAATATCTTTCAAGATCTTATAACAGTTTAAACAGTTTGGAAGGTCAAATCAAATTAAAATCAAATGTTTCTATCTGTCACATGCTTCATAAACAACCGGTTTAGACTAGCATATACAAATGGACAAATAGTGTTCATGATGAGATAAAATACTAGCCAATAATTCACAGGTGTGTGCAATATTTTAAATAATTTCCTTCTAACAGCGTTACAATTTCCTTCCCACAAAGGTCAAAGGTTAGTTGAGCAGAATATTTCACAACTCTTTCAGTAATGAGAGATTTAGACGCCACTTCCTTGTTCCTGTTTGAGTGCCAATGATAGGGCTCTAACGTCTCCTCAACACCTCTCCTTCTGCCCAGGCTCCGTTTGTCTTGTAATAAAAACAGAATCTGTGGTCAATGAATCATGCTGTTCTATTCCTGGTACTGCAGATACGCAAAGCTGTTTCTCAGTGATTTTCCTTGGGTGAAATGTGTGTGTTTGTGTGTGTGTGTACATCATCTACCCAAGGCAAATTTCTCAACAGAGTGAAAGAGAATGACTCATAATTCCCATAAGGATCGCACACGGTAACAGCAAACACACATGCACACACACTAAATAAAAAAATGCATACACTAACACACATGGCTCTATCTTAGATGCGTAGAATGAAACCTACTCCCCAAACCTCCACCTCCATTATCCTCTAACTGACCTCTATTTATCTTTCATTTGGCGTTCCATCTCTAGTAGCTGCTCTGTCATCTCACACACACACACACACACACACACACACACACACACACACACACACACACACACACACACGCCGTGTGAACGTACATGAATACTTCTCAAGGAGAGTGCAGAGTAGACCTCTCACTCATTGCCACACAGCAATCTCTCTCTTCTCTCTGACCCTCTCTCTTTTCTCTGACCCTCTTTCTCCTCTCTGTTTCTCTCTCTCCTCTCTGACCCTCTCTCCTCTCTGACCCTCTCTCTACTCCCTGACCCTCTCTCTTCTCTCTCATCTCTGCCCTCTGACTCTCGCTCTTCTCTCTGACCGTCTCTCTCCTCTCTGACCCTCTGTCGTATTACCATTCCATGAGGAGTTCTCAACCTCACAGAATCACCATCTCAAGTAGCTCTGTTCTGTAGCTCTGTTCTGTTCCCTGGCCAAGATGGGATTTGTATAATGCTTCATGAGAGAGTGAGAGGGGGAGGGAGGGATAGAGAGAGGGGATGAGTAGGAGATACAAAGATGAGAGAAAAAGAGGAGAGAGACAGAGAGAGAAACTGAGTGAGTGAGAAAGACAAATGGAGAGAGAGAGACAGAGAGAGAGAGAGAGAGAGAGAGATAGAAGGGAGGGAAAGAAAGACTGGCAGCTTCATTAAATAGTACCCACAAAAAAACAGTCTCAACGTCAACAATGAAGAGACGACTCCGGGATGCTGTCCTTCTAGGCAGAGTTGCAAAGAAAAAGCCATATCTCAGACGGGCCAATAAAAAGAAAAGATGGGCAAAAGATCACAGACACTGGACAGAGGAACTCTGCTTAAAAGGCCAGCAACTCTTCACTGTTGACGTTGAGACTGGTGTTTTGCGGGTACTATTTAATGAGTCTGCCAGTTGAGGACTTGTGAGGCGTCTGTTTCTCAAACTTGACACTCTAATGTACTTGTCCTCTTGCTCAGTTGTGCACCGGGGCCTCCCACTCCTCTTTCTATTCTGGTTAGAACCAGTTTGCTCTGTTCTGTGAAGGGAGTAGTACACAGATTGTACGAAATCATCAGTTCTTGGCAATTTTGAGTCTGTAATCGAACCCACAAATGCTGATGCTCCAGATACTCAACTAGTCTGAAGAAGGCCAGTTTAATTGCTTCTTTAATTAGAACAACAGTTTTCAGCTGTGTTAACATAATTGCAAAAGGTTTTTCTAATGATCAATTAGCCTTTTAAAATTATAAACTTGGATTAGCTAACACCACATGCAATTGGAACATAGGAGTGATGGTTGCTGATAATGGGCCTCTGATATTCCATAAAAAATCTGCCGTTTCCAGCAACAATAGCCATTTACAACATTAACAATGTCTACACTGTATTTCTGATCAATTTGATGTTATTTTAAATGGACAAAGAATTAGCTTTTCTTTCAAAAACAAGGACATTTCTAAGTGACCCCAAACCTCAGAACAGCCTCAATTGTCAGGTCATAGACTCTACAAGGTGACGAAAGAGTTCCACAGGAATGCTGGCCCATGTTGACTCCAAGGCTTCTCACAGTTGTGTCAAGTTGTCTGGATGTCCTTTGGGTGGTTGACCATTATTGATACACACAGGAAACTGCAGAGTGTGAAAAATCCAGAGGCGTTGCTGTTTTTGACACAAACCGGTGCGCCTGGCACCTACTACCATATCCCATTCAAAGGCCCTTCAATCTTTTGTCATGCTCATTCACCCTCTGAATGACACAGACATAAAATGTCATGTCTTGTTATGTCTGTTCCTGTCCTTTCTCTTCACTCTGTCTCTCTCTGCTGGTCTTTTTAGGTTACCTTCTCTGTCTCTCATTCTTCAGCTGTTCTACATCTTCCCTAACTAGCTCATTCACTCTTTCCCACCTGTTCTCTCTTCCCCCTCTGATTAGGTCTCTATTTCTCTCTCTGTTCCTGCTACTTTCAGTGTCTGATTCTTGTTTGTGTTTTTGATGCCAGAAGCAAGCTGTCGTCCCGTTTGCTTCCACCTTGTCCTATCCTGTCGGAGTCTGCCTGGCAGGTGCATCCTGCATTATACTAACGTTCTTTTGTTCCATTGACTACGTTGGAAGAGGATTTATGCCATTCCTGTTTTTCATTAAAGAACTCTGTTTTCTGTTAAAACCGCTTTTGGGTCTTCACTCAAGTACATAACAGAAGAATCAGACCAAGAATGGACCCAGCGGCTCCGGACCCTTTTCACTCCGCCGTCGAGATCCAGGGAGCGATGCTAGGCAGACACGAGGAGGAATTGTCTGCTGCTCGACATGCCGTTGAGACCCTGGCCGTCCAAGTCTCCGACCTCACAAGACAGGTTCACCAACTCCACCTCGATTCACCGCCCACTTCCAGGGTTTCCGAGTCTCCGGAGCCCAGGATCAACAACCCGCCGTGTTACTCTGGGGAGCCCACTGAGTGCCGCTCATTCCTCACTCAGTGTGATGTGGTGTTCTCTCTCCAGCCCAACACTTACTCCAGGAGCGCAGCCCGCATCGCCTACGTCATTTCTCTCCTTACCGGACGGGCGCGTGAGTGGGGCACGGCAATCTGGGAGGCGAGGGCTGAGTGTATTAACCAGTATCAGGACTTTAAGGAGGAGATGATACGGGTTTTTGACCGTTCTGTTTTTGGGGAGGAGGCTTCCAGGGCCCTGTCTTCCCTATGTCAGGGGAATCGATCCATAACGGATTATTCTATTGAGTTTCGCACTCTCGCTGCCTCTAGTGACTGGAACGAGCCGGCTTTGCTCGCTCGTTTTCTGGAGGGTCTCCTCGTCGAGGTTAAGGATGAGATCCTCTCCCGGGAGGTTCCTTCCAGTCTGGACTCCTTAATAGCTCTCGCTATTCGCATAGAGCGACGGTTTGATCTTCGTCGCCGAGCTCGTGGAAAGGAGCTCGCGTTCTCCGTTGCTCCCCTCTCCACATCACTGCCACCTGCCGCATCACTGCCACCCTCCTCCGCCGGCTCGGATGCTGAGCCTATGCAGCTGGGGGTATCCGCATCTCGGCCAAGGAGAAGGAACGGAGAATCACCAATCGCCTCTGTCTCTACTGCGGCTCCGCTGGTCATTTTGTCACCTCATGTCCAGTAAAAGCCAGAGCTCATCAGTAAGAGGAGGGCTACTGGTGAGCGCAACTACTCAGGCCTCTCCTTCTGGATCACGCACTACCTTTCCGGTCCATCTCCGCTGGCCCGGTTCATCTGCTTCCTGCAGTGCCTTGATAGACTCTGGGGCGGAGGGCTGTTTTATGGACGAGACCTGGGCTCGGGAACATGACATTCCTCTCAGACAGTTAGGGGAGCCCACGGCCTTGTTCGCTTTAGATGGTAGTTCTCTCCCCAAGATTCAGCGTGAGACGCTGCCTTTAACCCTCACTGTCTCTGGTAATCATAGCGAAACCATTTCTTTTTTAATTTTTCGTTCACCTTTTACACCTGTTGTTTTGGGTCATCCCTGGCTAGTGCGCCATAACCCTTCTATTAATTGGTCTAGTAATACTATCCTATCCTGGAATGTTTCTTGTCATGTGACCTGTTTAATGTCTGCTATCCCTCCTGTTTCCTCTGTCTCTTCTTCACAGGAGGAGCCTGGCGATTTGACAGGGGTGCCGGAGGAGTATCACGATCTGCGCACGGTGTTCAGTCGTTCCAAGGCCACTTCTCTCCCTCCACACCGGTCGTATGACTGTAGTATTGATCTCCTTCCGGGAACTACTCCCCCGGGGTAGATTATACTCTCTGTCGGCTCCCGAACGTAAGGCTCTCGAGGATTATTTGTCGGTTTCGCTCGACGCCGGTACCATAGTCTCCTCCTCCTCTCCCCGCCGGAGCGGGGTTTTTTTTTGTTCAGAAGAAGGACGGGTCCCTGCGCCCATGCGTGGATTATCGAGGGCTGAATGACATAACAGTTAAGAATCGTTATCCGCTTCCTCTTATGTCTTCAGCCTTCGAAATCCTGCAGGGAGCCAGGTTTTTCACCAAATTGGACCTTCGTAACGCCTACCATCTCGTGCGCATCAGGGAGGGGGACGAGTGGAAGACGGCGTTTAACACTCCGTTAGGGCACTTTGAATACCGGGTTCTTCCTTTCGGCCTCGTTAACGCTCCAGCTGTCTTTCAGGCACTAGTTAACGACGTCCTGAGAGACATGCTGAACATTTTTGTTTTCGTTTACATGGACGATATCCTGATTTTTTCACCGTCTCTCTCGATTCATGTTCAGCACGTGCGACGCGTCCTCCAGCGCCTTTTGGAGAACTGTCTTTATGTGAAGGCTGAGAAGTGCACTTTTCATGCCGCCTCTGTCCCTTTTCTCGGTTCCGTTATTTCCGCTGAGGGCATTAAGATGGATCCCGCTAAGGTCCAGGCTGTCATTGATTGGCCCGTTCCTAAGTCACGCGTCGAGCTGCAGCGCTTTCTGGGCTTCGCTAATTTCTATCGTCGTTTCATCCGTAATTTCGGTCAGGTGGCAGCTCCCCTCACAGCCCTTACTTCTGTTAAGACGTGCTTTAAGTGGTCCGTTTCCGCCCAGGGAGCTTTTGATCTTCTTAAGAATCGTTTTACATCCGCACCTATTCTTGTTACACCTGACATCTCTAGTCAGTTTGTTGTTGAGGTTGACGCGTCAGAGGTGGGCGTGGGAGCCATTCTTTCTCAGCGCTCTCTCTCTGACGGCAAGGTCCATCCTTGCGCGTTTTTCTCTCATCGCTTATCGCCGTCAGAACGTAACTATGATGTTGGTAATCGCGAACTGCTCGCCATCCGCTTAGCCCTAGGCGAATGGCGACAGTGGTTGGAGGGGGCGACCGTTCCTTTTGTCGTTTGGACTGACCATAGGAACCTTGAGTACATCCGTTCAGCCAAACGACTTAATGCGCGTCAGGCTCGTTGGGCTCTGTTTTTCGCTCGTTTCGAGTTTGTTATTTCTTATCGTCCGGGCTCAAAAACACCAAGCCTGATGCTTTATCTCGTCTCTTCAGTTCTTCTGAGGTCTCCACCGACCCCGAGGGGATTCTCCCTGACGGGCGTGTCGTCGGGTTGACTGTCTGGGGAATTGAGAGGCAGGTAAAGCAAGCACTCGCTCACACTCCGTCGCCGCGAGCTTGTCCTAGGAACCTTCTGTTCGTTCCCGTTCCTACTCGTCCGGCCGTTCTTCAGTGGGCCCACTCTGCCAAGTTAGCCGGCCACCCCGGCGTTCGGGGTACGCTCGCTTCCATTCGCCAGCGTTTCTGGTGGCCCACTCGGGAACGTGACGCGCGTCGATTTGTCGCCGCTTGTTCGGTCTGCGCGCAGACTAAATCTGGGAACTCTCCTCCTGCCGGCCGTCTCAGACCGCTTCCCATTCCCTCTCGACCGTGGTCTCACATCGCTTTAGATTTTATCACCGGACTGCCTTCATCAGCGGGGAAGACAGTTATTCTTACGGTTGTCGATAGATTCTCTAAGGCGGCTCATTTCATTCCTCTCGCTAAGCTCCCTTCTGCTAAGGAGACGGCTCAGATCATTATCGAGAATGTTTTCCGAATTCATGGCCTTCCGTCTGACGTCGTTTCCGACAGAGGCCCGCAGTTCACGTCTCAATTTTGGAGGGAGTTTTGCCGTTTGATTGGGGCTTCCGTCAGTCTCTCGTCCGGCTTTCATCCCCAGTCTAACGGTCAAGCCGAACGGGCCAATCAGACTGTTGGTCGCATTTTACGCAGTCTTTCTTTTCGTAACCCTGCGTCTTGGTCAGAACAGCTCCCCTGGGCAGAGTACGCCCACAACTCGCTTCCCTCGTCTGCTACCGGTCTATCTCCTTTTCAGAGTAGCCTCGGGTACTAGAGTAGCCTCCGCTGTTCTCATCTCAGCTCGCCGAGTCCAGCGTCCCCTCCGCTCAGGCTTTTGTCCAGCGTTGCGAGCGCACCTGGAAGGGGGTCAGGTCGGCACTTTGCCGTAATAGGGCGCAGACTGTGAGGGCCGCTAATAAGCGTAGGACCAAGAGTCCTAGATATTGTTGCAGTCAGAGAGTATGGCTCTCCACTCAGAACCTTCCCCTTAAGACAGCTTCTCGCAAGTTGGCCCCGCGGTTCATTGGTCCGTTCCGTATTTCTCAGGTCATTAATCCTGTCGCAGTGCGACTTCTTCTCCCGCGCTATCTTCGTCGCGTTCACCCGGTCTTCCATGTCTCCTGTGTTAAGCCCGTTCTTCGCGCCCCCGCTCGTCCCTCCCCCCCCATCCTTGTCGAGGCGCACCCATCTACAGGGTTCGTAAGATTTTGGACATGCGCCCTCGGGGCCGTGGTCATCAGTACCTAGTGGATTGGGAGGGGTACGGTCCTGAGGAGAGGAGTTGGGTTCCCTCTCGGGACGTGCTGGACCGTTCGCTGATCGATGATTTCCTCCGTTGCCGCCAGGTTTCCTCCTCGAGTGCGCCAGGAGGCGCTCGGTGAGTGGGGGGGGTACTGTCATGTCTTGTTATGTCTGTTCCTGTCCTTTCTCTTCACTCTGTCTCTCTCTGCTGGTCTTTTTAGGTTACCTTCTCTGTCTCTCATTCTTCAGCTGTTCTACATCTCCCCTAACTAGCTCATTCACTCTTTCCCACCTGTTCTCTCTTCCCCCTCTGATTAGGTCTCTATTTCTCTCTCTGTTCCTGCTACTTTCAGTGTCTGATTCTTGTTTGTGTTTTTGATGCCAGAAGCAAGCTGTCGTCCCGTTTGCTTCCACCTTGTCCTATCCTGTCGGAGTCTGCCTGGCAGGTGCATCCTGCATTATACTAACGTTCTTTTGTTCCATTGACTACGTTGGAAGAGGATTTATGCCATTCCTGTTTTTCATTAAAGAACTCTGTTTTCTGTTAAAACCGCTTTTGGGTCTTCACTCAAGTACATAACATAAAATCCATGTCTGAATTGTGTCAAGGCTTAAAAATCCTTCTTTAACCTGTCTCCTCCCCTTCATCTACACTGATTGAAGTGGATTTAACAAGTGACATCAATAAGGGATCATAGCTTTCACCTGGATTCCTTCATCAGTCTATGTCATGGAAAGAGTTCTTAATGTTTTGTACACTCAGTGGTTCTTCCTTATTAAAGTTCAGAGTTTATGCTGCGACCGTTAGTGGTAGATGGTGGCATTCTGTCATTGCACCACACTATTACAAGAGGGAGTTAGAACGCTCATCTATCGGTAGTCTAAACTGTGCCAATTAATGGAGGTGTTTTCAGTATGAGAGTCTCTCTTCTGGCACTAGAGTCCTGCATCAGACAACAACAAAAACTGTTGGTGGTCCTGGAGTTGAGAGAGAACTTGGGTAAATTTGGGTAGATTTTCACTTGACATGTGGTCTGACGAATTTCCGAAAAATAGGCACGGTGGGCTTTTGGTTTCCTCTCTCTCTAAAAACAGAAATAAATCATTCTAAATATCAAACTGGCTTCATTTACAAATCAATAAGAATGTCTCAGTCCATGTTCAAGAATGGACCTTTCCCTTTATTCAGATTACAATTGCTCACTTTCGGTTATTTGAAATGAAATCATCTCCAAAATAGCCTTATTTCTTAAACAAAGCGATTATTATTATTATTATTATTAACCCTGCATTATAATTATATAAAAGCCCCATAGATATTCTCACAGACCCTAATGAAAAATGCCCCTTAGATATTAATTTAGAATCCTCCAATCCCCTAAATGTAAATATTGGAGGAGAGTCATGTCATTGGCGGAAAGTCAGGCGGTATTGGAGGAGTTGAAGGTGGCGAGGAACGAGATGGAGTCACAATCCAGGCAAACACGGAGATGATTATTTCAACTACACTAAAGTAGCAACAAGTTCGATTGGGTTCAAATCAGGAGACCAACATGTTGAGATAAAAAAATATTTGTAGATATACTGTAGGCCAACCGTAGGCGACATGAGTCTCACTAGTGTTGAGGAATGTGTTGTTAAAAGTGTTGCAGGTCTTATTTATTTATTTATTTATCTTACCTTTATTTCACTACATAAAAGTCTACGTACTCTGCTGGCGTCTTGTCCCAGTTTACGCCCTCATTTGCAATGCAAACCATAACGAATTACTATGGGAATAAATAGAAGAGGCAAGTGGAAGGGGGAACTTCTCGGCTCTGGAGGCCTTTTGAAAACATGTCTATATAATATAATGTCTTAACAAGCCTTTCCATAAGCCCACTCAAGTTTCTTCAACTGTCTTCTGACTGTGATTAGAGCGATGTTGAAAGCCTTTGCCGATCGCTCATCATCTTCAACCATCAGTGAGTCCACCAAATACATTGTTTTGAAAACCTCTAAAACCAGATTTGCCCCAACAAAAAAACGCATCCATCCCTACAAATATATTAATGTATATTACCCTGCATTATAATTGTAATGGAGATATTTACTTCGTTATGGATCTATAACAAATTATTATGGGAATAAATATCACTGAATGACATGTTGTCAACTATTTCAGCACGGTTTCACGCTGCTCTGAGACAAGCATGGGGACTGGTATTATTTTCACTGAATCTCCGTTTGGGTATTGGTTAGCCTACAATTAGGGTGTGAAAATGTTAGGATTATTTTGCTCTTAGTACAGTAGCCTACTCCCGACCAGTCACGTTGTACAGCGCCATATTTTTCTAACAGAAACCCTGAGGGTTTTTCATTTTTCTTGGAATAGAAACACCATAATATTAATCAAATTAATGAAGCTACATTTCTTAAAATCAATCCCATATACTATGTCCTTACAAAAAAAGGTCTTAAATTATCTAGTACAGCCAATATTAAAAAAGTCAAATGCTTCTCAAAGATGCCCTCTAGTGGTCAAACTAGCACTAACTCGCAACAGTTGCTGACACTCAAATAACGTGCCATAGAATTCTGCGGCAACCCGCTGCAGTGCGACGCAACTTTTAAAGGATGAACCACCGTATATATATACAGTGCCAGTCAAACGTTTGGACACACCTCCTCATTCCAGGGTTGTTCTTTATTTGTACTATTTTCTACATTGTAGAATAATAGTGAAGACATCACAACTATGAAATAACACACATGGAATCATGTAGTAACCAGAAAAGTGTTAAACAAATCAAAATATATTTTATACTTGAGATTCTTAAAAGTAGCCACAGCTTTGCACACTCTTGGACACACCTACTGAGATATAAGCTGAGAGAGACGGATGGAGTCTTATCTCCTTCCCTCCCGGACAAAATCAAGACAAAGCCAGGCAACTTGTCCCATCAAGCCAGGGCGTTCTGAGTTGGCTCTATGTTTCGAACCACGGCACACACACACACACACACACCTGCACGCGCAACACCTAGATGAGTTTCTCGGTCCCAGGCCGTCACGGGACACTGCACAGGGAGCAAATATTTTCATTTTCACTGCGAGTCAGGATTCAATCATTTTCCCTGTCTCTTGGATTTGTACCGATCAATTTCAGCCGCTCTCCCATTAGGGAAGGGAGAAAAAGAGAGACAGAAAGAGAGCGTGACAGAGACACAGAGAGAAAGAGTGACAGAGAGAGAGACCAAGAGAGAGAAGAGAGAGAGAGAAGACAGACAGATGGACAGAGAATGAGTGGCAGCATACATAGGGAGGGAGAGACAAACAGATTGTTTTCAGCGTATACATTTTCGGTCACAACTTGCAGACTTGTTTACGTGTTGCTGTTCGTTTTGTTGTCAACCTTACTTTGCTCCCTGACAACTTTACGGTTTTTACTTTTTAATTACTGTTTATATTTTTGGTTTTTCCCTCACTCAACTTTTTTTTCATTCAACTTTTTCACTCCGGACGCTTTATCTGGACGTGGTTCGTCAGGACCTCCAACTGCCGAAGCTGTTAACATTAACATGATGACTTCTAATTGCAGTCGCTGTACTCATAATATACAGGAGAACGATCACCATGTGCTACAAGCCCAGCTTCAGACGCAATCGTTAGGCAAGGGTAATTTCAGTGTAGGAAAGGATGAAACAGCATCTGTGCCACCAGTAAGTACAGATAGTAACGTTAGTATAAATCCCCTCGCACGGTCCCCGAGCCCGGACAACTTTCTCACGGTTTCTGGAGGGAAATGCTGTAGGCATGCTCAACCGGTGTCGCTCAATCAGCCGACAGAAACGTTCAACCGGTTTTCCCCCTTAAGCAACGAGACGGAGTCAGAGGCCGAGCCTTCTCTGGTCTCTACTCCCCCAGTTACGGGGTCTGAGATGCCGAAGCTTCCCACCATTAGCTCTGACAAATTGAAAACCCTAGTCATTGGCGACTCCATTACCCGCAGTATTAGACTTAAAACAAATCACCCAGTGATCATACACTGTTTACCAGGGGGCAGGGCTACCGACGTTAAGGCTAATCTGAAGATGGCGCTGGCTAAAGCTAAAACTGGCGAGTGTAGAGAGTATAGAGATATTGTTATCCACGTCGGCACCAACGATGTTAGGATGAAACACTCAGAAGTCACCAAGTGCAACATAGCTTCAGCGTGTAAATCAGCTACAAAGATGTGTCGGCATCGAGTAATTGTCTCTGGCCCCCACCCAGTTACGGGGAGTGATGAGCTCTACAGCAGAGTCTCACAACTCAATCGCTGGTTGAAACCTTTTTTTGCCCCTCCCAAAAGATAGAATTTGTAGATAAGTGTCCCTCTTTCTGGGACTCACCCACAAACAGGACCAAGCCTGACCTGCTGAGGAGTGACAGACTTCATACTAGCTGGAGGGGTGCTGTCATCTTATCTACCATCATAGACAGGGCTCTAACTCCTCTATCTCCACAATGAAATAGGGTACAGGCCAGGTAGCAGGCTGTTAGCCAGCCTGCCAGCTTAGTGGAGTCTGCCACTAGCACAGTCAGTGTAGTCAGCTCAGCTATCCCCATTGAGGCTGTGTCTGTGCCTTGACCTGGGTTGGGCAAAACTAAACATGGCGGTGTTCGCCTTAGCAATCTCACTAGGATAAAGACCTCCTCCATTCCTGTCATTATTGAAAGAGATCGCGATACCTCACATCTCAAAATAAGGCTACTTAATGTTAGATCCCTCACTTCAAAGGCAGTTATAGTCAATCAACTAATCACTGATCATAATCTTGACGTGATTGGCCTGACTGAAACATGGCTTAAGCCTGATGAATTTACTGTGTTAAATGAGGCCTCACCTCCTGGCTACACTAGTGACCATATCCCCCGTGCATCCCGCAAAGGCGGAGGTGTTGCTAACATTTACAATAGCAAATTTCAATTTACAAAAAGAAAAATGACGTTTTCGTCTTTTGAGCTGCTAGTCATGAAATCTATGCAGCCTACTCAATCACTTTTTATAGCTACTGTTTACAGGCCTCCTGGGCCATATACAGCGTTCCTCATTGAGTTCCCTGAATTCCTATCGGATCTTGTAGTCATAGCAGATAATATTCACATTTCTGGTGACTTTAATATTCACATGGAAAAGTCCACAGACCCACTCCAAAAGGCTTTTGGAGCCATCATCGACTCAGTGGGTTTTGTCCAACATGTCTCTGGACCTACTCACTGTCACAGTCATACTCTGGACCTAGTTTTGTCCAATGGAATAAATGATTTGGATCTTAATGTTTTTCCTCATAATCCTGGACTATCGGACCACCATTTTATTACATTTGCAATTGCAACAAATAATCTGCTCAGACCCCAACCAAGGAACATCAAAAGTCGTGCTATAAATTCACAGACAACACAAAGATTCCTTGATGTCATTCCAGACTCCCTCTGTCGACACAAGGACGTCAGAGGACAAAAATCAGACAAAAACCACCTAACTGAGGAACTCAATTTAACCTTGCGCAATACCCTAGATGCAGTTGCACCCCTAAAAACTAAAACATTTCTCATAAGAAACTAGCTCCCTGGTATACAGAAAATACCCGAGCTCTGATGCAGCTTCCAGAAAATTGGAATGGAAATGGCGCAACACCAAACTGGAAGTCTTCCGACGAGCTTGGAAAGACAGTACCGTGCAGTATCGAAGAGCCCTTACTGCTGCTCAATCATCCTATTTTTCCAACTTAATTGAGGAAAATAAGAACAATCCAAAATTCCTTTTTGATACTGTCGCAAAGCTAACTAAAAAGCAGCATTCCCCAAGAGAGCATGGCTTTGAACTTCTTTGAGGAAAAGATCATGATTATTAGAAAGCAAATTACAGACTCCTCTTTAAATCTGCGTATTCCTTCAAAGCTCAGTTGTCCTGAGTCTGCACAACTCTGCCAGGACCTAGGATCAAGAGAGACACTCAAGTGATGAAAATAATCATGGCCTCTAAACCTTCAAGCTGCATACTGGACCCTATTCCAATTAAACTACTGAAAGAGCTGCTTCCTGTGCTTGGCCCTCCTATGTTGAAAATAATAAACGGCTCTCTATCCACCGGATGTATACCAAACTCACTAAAAGTGGCAGTAATAAAGCCTCTCTTGAAAAAGCCAAACCGTGACCCAGAGAATATAAAAAACTATCGGCCTATATCGAATCTTCCATTCCTTTCGTAATTTTTTAGAAAAGGCTGTTGCGGAGCAACTCACTGCCTTCCTGAAGACAAACAATGTATACAAAATGCTTCAGTCTGGTTTTAGACCCCATCATAGCACTGAGACTGCACTTGTGAAGGTGGTAAATTACCTTTTAATGGCATCAGACCGAGGCTTTGTATCTGTCCTCGTGCTCCTAGACCTTAGTGCTGCTTTTGATACCATCGATCACCACATTCTTTTGGAGAGATTGGAAACCCAAATTGGTCTACACGGACAAGTTCTGGCCTGGTTTAGATCTTATCTGTCGGAAAGATATCAGTTTGTCTCTGTGAATGGCTTGTCCTCTGACAAATCAACTGTAAATTTCGGTATTTCTCAAGGTTCCGTTTTAGGACCACTATTGTTTTCACTATATATTTTACCTCTTGGGGATGTCATTCGAAAACATAATGTTAACTTTCACTGCTATGCGGATCATACACAGCTGTACATTTCAATGAAACATGGTGAAGCCCCAAAATTGCCCTCACTAGAAGCCTGTGTTGCAGACATAAGGAAGTGGATGGCTGTAAACGTTCTACTTTTAAACTCGGACAAAACAGAGATGCTTGTTCTAAGTCCCTAGAAACAAAGAGATCTTCTGTTGAATCTGACAATTAATCTTAATGGTTGTACAGTCGTCTCAAATAAAACTGTGAAGGACCTCGGCGTTACTCTGGACACTGATCTCTCTTTTGACGAACATATCAAGACTGTTGCAAGGACAGCTTTTTTCCATCTACGTAACATTGCAAAAATCAGAAACTTTCAGTCCAAAAATGATGCAGAAAAATTAATTCATGCTTTTGTTACTTCTCGGTTAGACTACTGCAAAGCTCTACTTTCCGGCTACCCGGATAAAGCACTAAATAAACTTCAGTTAGTGCTAAATACGGCTGCTAGAATCCTGACTAGAACCAAAAAATGTTATCATATTACTCCAGTGCTAGCCTCCCTACATTAGCTTCCTGTCAAGGAAAGGGCTGATTTCAAGGTTTTACTGCTAACCTACAAAGCATTACATGGGCTTACTCCTACCTATCTCTTTGATTTGGTCCTGCCGTACATACAGTGGGGAGAACAAGTATTTGATACACTGCCGATTTTGCAGGTTTTCCTACTAGCATGTCGAGGTCTGTAATCTTTATCATATGTTCACTTCAACTGTGAGAGACGGAATCTAAAACAAAAATCCAAAAATCACATTGTATGATTTTTAAGTAATTAATTTGCAAACCTTTGTTTGCAATTACAGAGATTATACGTTTTTTGTAGTTCTTGACCAGGTTTGCACACACTGCAGCAGGGATTTTGGCCCACTCCTCCATACAGACCTTCTCCAGATCCTTCAGGTTTCGGGGCTGTCGCTAGGCAATAAGGACTTTCAGCTCCCTCCAAAGATTTTCTATTTGGTTCAGGTCTGGAGACTGGCTAGGCCACTCCAGGACCTTGAGATGCTTCTGTCGGAGTCACTCCTTAGTTGCCCTGGCTGTGTGTTTCGGGTCGTTGTCATGCTGGAAGACCCAGCCACGACCCATCTTCAATGCTCTTACTGAGGGAAGGAGGTTGTTGGCCAAGATCTCGCAATATATTGGCCCCATCCATCCTCCCCTCAATACGATGCAGTCTTCCTGTCCCCTTTACAGAAAAGCATCCCCAAAGAATGATGTTTCCTACTTGATGCTTCACAATTGAGATGGTGTTCTTGGGGTTGTACTCATCCTTCTTCTTCCTCCAAACACGACCAGTGAAGTTTAGACCAAAAAGCTATATTTTTGTCTCATCAGACCAAATGACCTTCTCCCATCCCATTCTGGATCATCCAAACTTCAGACGGGCCTGGACATGCGCTGGCTTGAGCAGGGGGACCTTGCGTGCGCTGCAGGATTTTAATCCATGATGGCGTAGTGTGTTACTAATGGTTTTCTTTGAGACTGTGGTCCCAGCTCTCTTCAGGTCATTGACCAGGTCCTGCCGTGTAGTTCTGGGCTGATCCCTCACTTTCCTCATGATCATTGATGCCCCACAAGGTGAGATCTTGCATGGAGCCCCAGACCGAGGGTGATTGACCGTCATGTTGAACTTCTTCCATTTTCTAATAATTGCGCCAATAGTTGTTGCCTTCTCACCAAGCTGCTTGCCTATTGTCCTGTAGCTCATCCCAGCCTTGTGCAGGTCTACAATTTTAACCCTGGTGTCCTGGTCTTGGCCATTGTGGAGAGGTTGGAGTCTGTTTGATTGAGTGTGTTGAAGTGTACCTATGATAAAAATTACAGACATCTACATGCTTTGTAAGTAGGAAAACCTGCAAAATCGGCAGTGTATCAAATACTTGTTCTCCCCACTGTACCTACACGTACGCTACGGTCACAAGACACAGGCCTTCTAACTGTCCCTAGAATTTCTAAGCAAACAGCTGGAGGCAGTGCTTTCTCCTATAGAGCTCCATTTTTATGGAATGGTCTGCCTACCCATGTGAGAGATGTCTTTACTGAAGACTCATCTCTTCAGTGGGTCATATAATTGAGTGTCGTCTGGCCCAGGAGTGTGAAGGTGAACGGAAAGGCTCTGGAGCAACGAACCGCCCTTGCTGTCTCTGCCTAGCCGGTTCCCTTCTTTCCACTGCGATTCTCTGCCTCTAATCCTATTACAGGGGCTGAGTCACCGGCTTACTGGTGCTCTTTCATGCCGTCCCGAGGAGGGGTGCGTCACTTGAGTGGGTTGAGTCAATGATGTGATCTTCCGTCTGGGTTGGCGCCCCCCCTTGGCTTGTGCCGTGGCGGAGATCTTTGTGGGCTATACTCAGCTTTGTCTCAGGATGGTAAGTTGGGGGTTGAAAATATCCCTCTCGTGGTGTGGGGGCTGTGCTTTGGCAAAGTGGGTGGGGTTATATCCTTCCTGTTTGGCCCTGTCCTGGGGTATCATCGGATGGGGCCACAGTGTCTCCTGACCCCTCCCGTCTCAGCCTCCAGTATTTATGCTGCAGTAGTTTATGTGTCGGGGGGCTAGGGTCAGTTTGTTATATCTGGAGTACTTATCCTGTCTTATCCGGTGTCCTGTGTGAATTTAAGTATGCTCTCTCTAATTCTCTCTTTCGTTCTCTCTCTCGGAGGACTTGAGCCCTAGGACCATGCCTCAGGACTACCTGGCATGATGACTCCTTGCTGTCCCCAGTCCACTTGGCCGTGCTGCTGCTCCAGTTTCAACTGTTCTGCCTGTGATTATTATTATTTGACCATGCTGGTCATTTATGAACATTTGAACATGTTGTACATGTTCTGTTATAATCTCCACCCGGCACAGCCAGAAGAGGACTGGCCACCCCTCATAGCCTGGTTCCTTCCTTGGTTTTGGCCTTTCTAGGGAGTTTTTCCTAGCCACCGTGCTTCTACACCTGCATTGCTTGCTGTTTGGGGTTTTAGGCTGGGTTTCTGTACAGCACTTTGAGATATCATCTGATGTACGAAAGGCTATATAAATACATTTGATTTGAGATAGAGTGAATGGTAGAGAAATAGATGTTGATAGACAGAGGGAAAGAAAGAGAGAGAGAGAGAGAGAGAGGATGAGAGAGAGAGAGCAAGAGGGAGCAAGAGAGATAGAGGAAGAGAGAGAGAAAGATATTTCCTAATGCCTGTCAACACAGCCCCCAGCCCCTCATTCAGGACCGGTGGCATCATCAAATAGTGCCATTCTGCAGAGTAGTTGCTCTCTCTTCCTAGTGTTAAAGTAGAGTCAGACCCCTCCACTCTGACAACAGTCTGTGTGTGTGTGTGTGTGTGTGTGTGTGTGTGTGTGTGTGTGTGTGTGTGTGTGTGTGTGTGTGTGTGTGTGTGTGTGTGTGTGTGTGTGTGTGTGTGTGTGTGTGTGTGTGTGTGTGCGTGTGTGCGTGTGTGATGACAGGACAGACCCCATGCATTTAAATCTTCCATAACTCAGCCCTGCATTGTCAGCCAATTAAGATAAGCTTTGAAAATGATAAGGCCAGACAGATATGCAGCCAGGCCTGAGGAATCAATTTGAGGTATAGTACAGCTAGTTACTGTTATGTATAAAAAACATATTAAACACAGAGGGTGACTGTAATTGTGAAAAAAAATGAATATTCTGAGTTGTTAGTTGACGTTTAGTGACAGAAGATCAAAGTAGGTGTATTGTCTCTGGGATCGTTAACGTGGTCTGGGAGAATAAAGAGGTCTGCCAGCAGCTGGAGACAACAAGGCTGAGACATTCCCTGATTCACTGAGACTACAATCAACTTTCAGAAGTGTAGTCTGTCAAACTCATGAGAAAACACCACTCTTTCTATTCTCTAATAAATCCACGAGACAAATCTGTGCAGAATGTTCCTGTCTTGTCAAACCAAAGTTACCACGTCATTCTGAAACTCCATCCAATACAGGCAACATGTTTATTACATTAGATCCATGTCAGACAACGACTTCAGAGAGCGCTGTCCAAGACTCTGTCCTAGACTCTGTTCTTGTCTCTGTCCTAGACTCTGTCCTAGTCTCTGTCCTAGTCTCTGTCCTAAACTCTGTTCTAGTGTCTGTCCTAAACTCTGTTCTAGTGTCTGTTCTAGTGTCTGTTCTAGACTCTGTCCTAGACTCTGTCCTAAACTCTGTTCTAGTGTCTGTTCTAGTGTCTGTTCTAGACTCTGTCCTAGACTCTGTCCTAGTCTCTGTCCAAGACTCTGTCCTAGACTCTGTTCTAGTGTCTGTTCTAGTGTCTGTTCTAGTGTCTGTTCTAGACTCTGTTCTAGTGTCTGTTCTAGACTCTGTCCTAGTGTCTGTTCTAGACTCTGCCCAAGACTCTGTTCTTGTCTCTGTCCTAGACTCTGTCCTAAACTCTGTCCTAAACTCTGTTCTAGTGTCTGTTCTAGTGTCTGTTCTAGACTCTGTTCTAGACTCTGTCCTAGACTCTGTTCTTGTCTCTGTCCTAGACTCTGTCCTAAACTCTGTTCTAGTGTCTGTTCTAGTGTCTGTTCTAGACTCTGTTCTAGACTCTGTCCTAGTGTCTGTCCTAGTGTCTGTCCTAGACTCTGTCCTAAACTCTGTTCTAGTGTCTGTTCTAGTGTCTGTTCTAGACTCTGTTCTAGTGTCTGTTCTAGACTCTGTCCTAGGGTCTGTTCTAGACTCTGCCCTAGTGTCCGTTCTAGACTCTGTCCTAGTGTTTGTCCTAGACTATGTCCTAGTGTCCTCTGAATCAGAGAGGTGCGGGAGGGGGCTGCCTTAATCGACATCCACGTCTTTGGCGCCCGGGGAACAGTGGGTTAACTGCCTGGGGAACAGTGGGTTAACTGCCTTGCCAAGGGGCAAAACGACAGATTTTAACTTGTCAGCTCAGGGATTCAATCCAGCAACCTTCCGGTTACTGGCCCAACGCTCTAACCATTAGGCTACCTGCCGACCCCTTTCTACCTGCCGCCCCATTTCTACCTGCCGCCCCCTTTCTACCTGCCGCCCCCTTTCTACCTGCCGCCCCTTTTCTACCTGCCGCCCCATTTCTACCTGCCGCCCCATTTCTACCTGCCGCCCCATTTCTACCTGCCGCCCCATTTCTACCTGCCGCCCCATTTCTACCTGCCGCCCCCTTTCTACCTGCCGCCCCATTTCTACCTGCCGCCCCCTTTCTACCTGCCGCCCCATTTCTACCTGCCGCCCCATTTCTACCTGCCGCCCCATTTCTACCTGCCGACCCCTTTTCTACCTGCCGCCCCAGGTAGGAAGGAGGGAAGGAGCCCCAGGTAGGAAGGAGGGAAGGAGCCTAAAGGGAGAAAAGGGTGCATGGTGAGAGTGAGGGAGGGAGCCTAAAGGGAGAAAAGGGTGCATAGTGAGAGTGAGGGAGGGAGCTTAAAGGGAGAAAAGGGTGCATAGTGAGAGTGAGGGAGGGAGCCTAAAGGGAGAAAAGAGTGCATGGTGAGAGTGAGAGAGGGAGCCTAAAGGGAGAAAAGAGTGCATAGTGAGAGTGAGGGAGGGAGCCTAAAGGGAGAAAAGAGTGCATGGTGAGAGTGAGAGAGGGAGCCTAAAGGGAGAAAAGAGTGCATAGTGAGAGTGGGGGAGGGAGCCTAAAGGGAGAAAAGGGTGCATAGTGAGAGTGAGGGAGGGAGCCTAAAGGGAGAAAAGAGTGCATGGTGAGAGTGAGGGAGGGAGCCTAAAGGGAGAAAAGGGTGCATAGTGAGAGTGAGGGAGGGAGCCTAAAGGGAGAAAAGAGTGCATGGTGAGAGTGAGAGAGGGAGCCTAAAGGG
>NC_088235.1:104147892-104212892 GCF_036934945.1 Oncorhynchus masou masou
CTGGGACAGTTTGTGGACGATAGATTCCAAATTCATACAACCAGTAGGCCTAGGATAAATAACACACGATAAGATGCAACAGATAAGACAGTTTAGCTTAAAATGTTGATAAACTATTATTATATACATTATAAGCGAACAATGCACACAAGGCATTACATTACATTTACATTTAAGTCATTTAGCAGACGCTCTTATCCAGAGCGACTTACAAATTGGTGAATTCACCTTCTGACATCCAGTGGAACAGCCACTTTACAATAGTGAGGAGGCAAGAATGTTCCTTCCATAATGCAATCAGCGGGAAAACACTGTTGACAAAAGTGCACTGCACAATCAAGTGGTTTCATGGGACAGAGATTAAAATATCAATTATACATTTTGAAATAAGGGAGATCTAACTACTAACAAGGGTTGCTAATATGACTAGGATTGTGCCTTTGGCTACAGGACAACGAAAGGAAGTTTATAGAAAAGAAATGCCTCCACAGATATGGACTGATTTTGGCTAGGCTGCTTTGAAGCAAGGTAAGACATGCCTCAGGTTTCAAACAATGAAGTATATATTTTCAAAATGCATACTGCTTCTAGCTCATTGCAAATTGGTGTGTGACGTGCTGATGAAGCCTGCTTTCCGTTGCCTTTGCATTTGCTGTTTGAGCAGCTCTCGCGTTGGCGGACAGATTTTCCACTCAAAGGCTCTGCATGCATGTGATAAGATATTACCAATATATTGTACACACGCGCCAATCCAATTCCATTCAATTACGCAAATTAACCTAAAGACCGATAAGCATGACCAGTCAAATATATTTCCATAGACTGGTATTGTCATCAATGAAGAGGCTGTAATATATTTCCATAGACTGGTATTGTCATCAATGAAGAGGCTGTAATGTATTTCCATAGACTGGTATTGTCATCAGTGAAGAGGCTGTAATATATTTCCATAGACTGGTATTGTCATCAGTGAAGAGGCTGTAATGTATTTCCATAGACTGGTATTGTCATCAGTGAAGAGGCTGTAATATATTTCCATAGACTGGTATTGTCATCAGTGAAGAGGCTGTAATATATTTCCATAGACTGGTATTGTCATCAATGAAGAGGCTGTAATGTATTTCCATAGACTGGTATTGTCATCAATGAAGAGGCTGTAATATATTTCCATAGACTGGTATTGTCATCAATGAAGAGGCTGTAATGTATTTCCATAGACTGGTATTGTCATCAGTGAAGAGGCTGTAATATATTTCCATAGACTGGTATTGTCATCAATGAAGAGGCTGTAATGTATTTCCATAGACTGGTATTGTCATCAGTGAAGAGGCTGTAATATATTTCCATAGACTGGTATTGTCATCAGTGAAGAGGCTGTAATGTATTTCCATAGACTGGTATTGTCATCAGTGAAGAGGCTGTAATGTATTTCCATAGACTGGTATTGTCATCAGTGAAGAGGCTGTAATATATTTCCATAGACTGGTATTGTCATCAGTGAAGAGGCTGTAATGTATTTCCATAGACTGGTATTGTCATCAGTGAAGAGGCTGTAATGTATTTCCATAGACTGGTATTGTCATCAGTGAAGAGGCTGTAATGTATTTCCATAGACTGGTATTGTCATCAATGAAGAGGCTGTAATGTATTTCCATAGACTGGTATTGTCATCAGTGAAGAGGCTGTAATGTATTTCCATAGACTGGTATTGTCATCAGTGAAGAGGCTGTAATATATTTCCATAGACTGGTATTGTCATCAATGAAGAGGCTGTAATATATTTCCATAGACTGGTATTGTCATCAATGAAGAGGCTGTAATATATTTCCATAGACTGGTATTGTCATCAGTGAAGAGGCTGTAATGTATTTCCATAGACTGGTATTGTCATCAGTGAAGAGGCTGTAATGTATTTCCATAGACTGGTATTGTCATCAGTGAAGAGGCTGTAATGTATTTCCATAGACTGGTATTGTCATCAGTGAAGAGGCTGTAATATATTTCCATAGACTGGTATTGTCATCAGTGACGAGGCTGTAATATATTTCCATAGACTGGTATTGTCATCAATGAAGAGGCTGTAATATATTTCCATAGACTGGTATTGTCATCAGTGAAGAGGCTGTAATATATTTCCATAGACTGGTATTGTCATCAGTGAAGAGGCTGTAATGTATTTCCATAGACTGGTATTGTCATCAGTGAAGAGGCTGTAATGTATTTCCATAGACTGGTATTGTCATCAATGAAGAGGCTGTAATATATTTCCATAGACTGGTATTGTCATCAATGAAGAGGCTGTAATATATTTCCATAGACTGGTATTGTCATCAGTGAAGAGGCTGTAATATATTTCCATAGACTGGTATTGTCATCAATGAAGAGGCTGTAATATATTTCCATAGACTGGTATTGTCATCAGTGAAGAGGCTGTAATGTATTTCCATAGACTGGTATTGTCATCAATGAAGAGGCTGTAATATATTTCCATAGACTGGTATTGTCATCAGTGAAGAGGCTGTAATGTATTTCCATAGACTGGTATTGTCATCAATGAAGAGGCTGTAATGTATTTCCATAGACTGGTATTGTCATCAGTGAAGAGGCTGTAATGTATTTCCATAGACTGGTATTGTCATCAGTGACGAGGCTGTAATGTATTTCCATAGACTGGTATTGTCATCAATGAAGAGGCTGTAATATATTTCCATAGACTGGTATTGTCATCAATGAAGAGGCTGTAATATATTTCCATAGACTGGTATTGTCATCAATGAAGAGGCTGTAATATATTTCCATAGACTGGTATTGTCATCAGTGAAGAGGCTGTAATATATTTCCATAGACTGGTATTGTCATCAGTGAAGAGGCTGTAATATATTTCCATAGACTGGTATTGTCATCAGTGAAGAGGCTGTAATATATTTCCATAGACTGGTATTGTCATCAGTGAAGAGGCTGTAATGTATTTCCATAGACTGGTATTGTCATCAATGAAGAGGCTGTAATGTATTTCCATAGACTGGTATTGTCATCAATGAAGAGGCTGTAATATATTTTTTCACCATGGGTTTGTTTCTTCTCCTGGACATTTGGTGTCAATTTTATTCATCAGGCTTTTCAAAAAAAATATATCGGCCAAAAGCTGGCTATTACTGGCTAACGGAAACCCTGAACGGGAATGAGAGCCATTATGTTGTGTTGAAGTAAGGTTTTAGATTGGGTCCTGTACCTTCACAGGTCTTGTCTGAGAGGGACAGGTTGTCTGGCCTTGTACCTTCACAGATCTTGTATGAGAGGGGCATGTTGTCTGGTACTCTACCTTCACAGGTCTTGTCTGAGAGGGACAGGTTGTCTGGTACTCTACCTTCACAGGACTTGTCTGAGAGGGACAGGTTGTCTGGTACTCTACCTTCACAGGTCTTGTCTGAGAGGGACAGGTTGTCTGGTACTCTACCTTCACAGGTCTTGTCTGAGAGGCACATGTTGTCTGGTACTCTACCTTCACAGGTCTTGTATGAGAGGGACAGGTTGTTTGGTACTCTACCTTCACAGGTCTTCTTGTCCATTAGTTGGTATCCAGAGGGGCAGTCACATGCATAGCCAATCCTCCTGTCTCTGCAGATGTGAGAGCAGCCTCCATTTTTGTCTGCACACTCATTCACACCTAGAGAGAGAGAGGGAGAGAGAGAGAGAGAGAGATAGAGAGGGGGAGAGAGAGGGATGAAAGGAGGAATAGAGGGAGGGAAGGGAGTTAAACATCAATAAAACAACCAATATATTGGTGTGTGTGTGTACCTGGGGAGACTCTAGGGGAATATGTAGCTATCAGACACCTGGAACCAGTCCAGAATGCACTGGGGCTCAAGAGGGGGCAGCTATTCGTCAGGTCCCCCTGTCTAATCTGATTTCCTCAGAGGAGCAGTTCTCCTTCCCTTGTCCCTCCATCCATCTATCCCTCCTCCCCACATCCCTCTCCTTTCTCCCCTTATCCCTCCCTCCCTCCATCCATCCCTCCTCCCCATATCCTTCTCCTTTCTCCCATTATCCCTCCCCCCTCCCATCCATCCCCCCTCCCCATATCCCTCCCTTCCTCCATCCACCCCTCCTCCTCACCATATCCTACTCTCCTTTCTCCCCTATCCCTCCCTCCCTCCCTCCTCCCCATACCCCTCTCCTTTCTCCCCTTACCCCTCCCTCCATCCATCCATGCCTCCTCCCCATATCCCTCTCCTTTCTCCCCTTACCCCTCCCTCCATCCATCCCTCCTCCTCCCCATATCCCTCTCCTTTCTCCCCTTACCCATCCCTCCATCCATCCATGCCTCCTCCCCATATCCCTCTCCTTTCTCCACTTACCCCTCCCTCCATCCATCCCTCCTCCTCCCATGTCCCTCTCCTTTCTCCCCTTACCCCTCCATCCATCCATCCTTTTCCCCCTTACTCCTCCCTCCCTCCATCCACGCCTCCTCCCCATATCCCTCTCCTTTCTCCCCTTACCCCTCCCTCCCTCCATCCATGCCTCCTCCCCATATCCCTCTCCTTTTCCCCCTTACCCCTCCCTCCCTCCATCCACGCCTCCTCCCCATATCCCTCTCCTTTCTCCCCTTACCCCTCCCTCCCTCCCTCCATCCATGCCTCCTCCCCATATCCCTCTCCTTTCTCCCCTTACCCCTCCCTCCCTCCCTCCCTCCCTCCACCCATCCATCTCTCCTCCCCATATCCCTCCCTCCTCCATCCATCCCTCCTCCTCCCCATATCCCTCTCCTTTCTCCCCTTATCCCTCCCTCCATCCATCCCTCCATGCCTCCTCCCCATATCCCTCTCCTTTCTCCCCTTACCCCTCCCTCCATCCATCCCTCCATGCCTCCTCCCCATATCCCTCTCCTTTCTCCCCTTACCCCTCCCTCCATCCATCCCTCCATGCCTCCTCCCCATATCCCTCTCCTTTCTCCCCTTACCCCTCCCTCCATCCATCCCTCCTCCTCCCCATATCCCTCTCCTTTCTCCCCTTACCCCTCCCTCCATCCATCCCTCCTCCTCCCCATATCCCTCTCCTTTCTCCCCTTATCCCTCCCTCCATCCATCCCTCCTCCTCCCCATATCCCTCTCCTTTCTCCCCTTACCCCTCCCTCCATCCATCCATCCCCATATCCCTCCCTCCCTCCATCCATCCCTCCTCCTCCCCAGGGGTAAGGGGAGAAAGGGGAAAATGGAGAGGAATATGGGGAGGAGGCATGGATTTGATGGAGGGAGGGGTAAGGGGAGAAAGGAGAGGGATATGGGGACGAGGAGGGATGGATGGATGGAGGAAGGGATAAGGGGAGAAAGGAGAGGGATATGGGGAGGAGGAGGGATGGATGAATGGAGGGAGGGATAAGGGGAGAAAGGAGAGGGATATGGGGAGGAGGAGGCATGGATGGATGGAGGGAGGGATAAGGGGAGAAAGGAGAGGGATATGGGGAGGAGGAGGGATGGATGGATGGAGGGAGGGATAAGGGGAGAAAGGAGAGGGATATGGGGAGGAGGAGGCATGGATGGATGGAGGGATAAGGGGAGAAAGGAGAGGGATATGGGGAGGAGGAGGCATGGATGGATGGAGGGAGGGATAAGGGGAGAAAGGAGAGGGATATGGGGAGGAGGAGGCATGGATGGATGGAGGGAGGGATAAGGGGAGAAAAGAGAGGGATATGGGGAGGAGGAGGCATGGATGGATGGAGGGAGGGATAAGGGGAGAAAGGAGAGGGATATGGGGAGGAGGAGGGATGGATGGATGGATGGAGGAGGGATAAGGGGAGAAAGGAGAGGGATATGGGGAGGAGGAGGGATGGATGGATGGAGGGAGGGATAAGGGGAGAAAGGAGAGGGATATGGGGAGGAGGAGGCATGGATGGATGGAGGGAGGGATAAGGGGAGAAAGGAGAGGGATATGGGGAGGAGGAGGGATGGATGGATGGAGGGAGGGATAAGGGGAGAAAAGGGTGCATAGTGAGAGTGAGGGAGAAACAGTAAAAATGGGGATTGAGGAGAAAAACACAGAGATGCAGACATATAGGCAAGGAGAGGGGAAGAGGAGGACACAGAGGAGGACCAAGAGGAGGACACAGAGGAGGTCCAAGAGGACACAGAGGAGTATAGAGGAAGACACAGAAGAGGACACAGAGGAAGAAAGAGGAGGACACAGAGGACCAAGATGAGGACCAAGATGAGGACACAGAGGAGTATAGAGGAAGACAAAGAGGACACAGAGGAGGACACAGAGGAGTATAGAGGAGGAAACAGAAGAGGACACAGAGTAGAACAGAGGAGGACACAGAGGAGGACACAAAGATGCAGAGAAAGAGGAGTATAGAGGAAGAGAGAGAGATAGAAAAGTTAACAGCCATATGGACAGATCAGAGGGGAAGTTCCTGAGTTACTCACCTACCTCCCTCCCTCTCTCTACCTCTCTCTCTCTACCTCTCTCTCTCTACCTTTCCCTCCCTCCCTCCCTCCCTCCCTCCCTCCCTCCCTCCCTCCCTCCCTCCCTCCCTCCCTCCCTCCCTCCATGAGAGATCATCTGATTATCGAGGTAAAACTGCAGACCTCAGTGTTGATGAGAATAGACTGAGTAAATCTGTACCTGTTGCAGAGAATGCTGCAGTATAATTACAGACACAGACAGAAACACACACAGATGCATGTATGCACAAAGGAAAATGGTGAGAGCCAATCAGTTAGTCATTTAACGGTTAGTGAGTCATTTAACTGTTAGTGAGTGATTTAACTGTTAGTGAGTGATTTAACTGTTAGTGAGTCATTTAACTGGTAGTGAGTCATTTAACTGGTAGTGAGTCATTTAACGGTTAGTGAGTCATTTAATGGTTAGTGAGTCATTTAACGGTTAGTGAGTCATTTAACGGTAAGTGAGTCATTTAACGTTTAGTGAGTCATTTAACGGTTAGTGAGTGATATTGCACCCATGGTAAACACAATAAAACATTTAGTGTTGTGAAATGACTTGTGGGAATCAACATGCTACATGTATGGTAAGATAAATAATGATCATTTATGAAGATGTCCTATCTTCCATATTAACCAACATTACATGTTCACTCACATGGTTTCACGAGTACATAAGACATGTAATATGGCTGCCTATAAGCATAACATGTACAGCAAAGATGTAATGTCTCAGATGTTAATGTCCAGCATACCAAATCCTGCTATTTCATGATTACAAAAGATAGTGCTGGAGCTGATCTGAATGTTGACACACGGTTGACCAATCAGAAACACAGAGCTTGAGGTTCCGGAGCATTCCACTGTGAGGTCCATGACTAAAGAGCTCTAAATTGCAATTCTCTATGGTAGGGAGCTAATCTATATGGTGTCTTATGGGTAGTGTAGTCAGAACACGTTTCCTAGCCATGAACACTCGAGGGAAGAGTTGGACTTTGATGGGAGAGAGAGCGAGCTGAGAGTTGTCCTGATGTACTCTCCCTTGATGAAATTAAGCTCTGATTACTAGCACAGTGGCCATCTGCATGTTAAGTGGATGCTAATAAGTGTGTGCGTGTGTACATTTATTAGTGTACAGTGTGTGTGTATGAGTTTGTTTATGCATGTGTGTGTGTGTGTGTGTGTGTGTGTGTGTGTAGCTCACCACACTCCTTCATAGGTTCATCTGACCAGTCCTTGCAGTCTTTGACGGCATCACACACCTTGCTGCTGTTGATACACTGTCCATTCTTACACATGAACTTCCTGGGGCCATCACACTTAGTGACTGAGAAAGAGAGAGGGTAGAAAAATACAATGATCATTACCTTGCAACAAGTGTTTGATTTCCAATGCACGTCACCACTACTCTGATCCCTCTGACCAGCATCAAATAAGTTGGTTCCCAGACACCTCCGTCCAGTGTAATCAGCTTGTGGGCAATAAGTAACAATCATACAACGTTGGGTGGAATGTACTGTAATACATCCTGATACTACACTGTACTGTAATACATCCTACTACACTGTACTGTAATACATCCTACTACTACACTGTACTGTAATACATCCTGATACTACACTGTACTGTAATACATCCTACTACTACACTGTACTGTAATACATACTACTACTACACTGTACTGTAATACATCCTACACTGTACTGTAATACATCCTACTACTACACTGTACTGTAATACATCCTACTACTACACTGTACTGTAATACATCCTGATACTACACTGTACTGTAATACATACTGATACTACACTGTACTGTAATACATCCTACTACTGCACTGTACTGTAATACATCCTGATACTACACTGTACTGTAATACATCCTGATACTACACTGTACTGTAATACATCCTACTACTACACTGTACTGTAATACATCCTGATACTACACTGTACTGTAATACATACTGATACTACACTGTACTGTAATACATCCTACTACTGCACTGTACTGTAATACATCCTGATACTACACTGTACTGTAATACATCCTACTACTACACTGTACTGTAATACATCCTGATACTACACTGTACTGTAATACATCCTGATACTACAATGTGCTGTAATACATCCTGATACTACACTGTACTGTAATACATACTACTACTACACTGTACTGTAATACATCCTGATACTACACTGTACTGTAATACATCCTGATACTACACTGTACTGTAATACATACTACTACTACACTGTACTGTAATACATCCTGATACTACACTGTACTGTAATACATCCTACTACTACACTGTACTGTAATACATCCTACTACTACACTGTACTGTAATACATCCTACACTGTACTGTAATACATCCTACTACTACACTGTACTGTAATACATCCCACTACTACACTGTAATGTAATACATCCTACTACTAAACTGTACTGTAATACAACCTGATACTACACTGTACTGTAATACATCCTACTACTACACTGTACTGTAATACATCCTACTACTACACTGTACTGTAATACAACCTGATACTACACTGTACTGTAATACATCCTACTACTACACTGTACTGTAATACATACTACTACTACACTGTACTGTAATACATCCTACACTGTACTGTAATACATCCTACTACTACACTGTACTGTAATACATACTGATACTACACTGTACTGTAATACATCCTACTACTGCACTGTACTGTAATACATCCTGATACTACACTGTACTGTAATACATACTACTACTACACTGTACTGTAATACATCCTGATACTACACTGTACTGTAATACATCCTGATACTACACTGTACTGTAATACATCCTACTACTACTGTACTGTAATACATCCTACTACTACTGTACTGTAATACATACTACTACTACACTGTACTGTAATACATCCTGATACTACACTGTACTGTAATACATCCTGATACTACACTGTACTGTAATACATACTGATACTACACTGTACTGTAATACATACTACTACTACACTGTACTGTAATACATCCTGATACTACACTGTACTGTAATACATCCTGATACTACACTGTACTGTAATACATCCTGATACTACACTGTACTGTAATACATCCTGATACTACACTGTACTGTAATACATCCTGATACTACACTGTACTGTAATACATCCTGATACTACACTGTACTGTAATACATCCTGATACTACACTGTACTGTAATACATCCTGATACTACACTGTACTGTAATACATCCTACTACTACACTGTACTGTAATACATACTACTACTACACTGTACTGTAATACATCCTACTACTACACTGTACTGTAATACATACTGATACTACACTGTACTGTAATACATCCTGATACTACACTGTACTGTAATACATCCTACTACTACACTGTACTGTAATACATACTACTACTACACTGTACTGTAATACATACTACTACTACACTGTACTGTAATACATCCTGATACTACACTGTACTGTAATACATCCTACTACTACACTGTACTGTAATACATCCTACTACTACACTGTACTGTAATACATCCTGATACTACACTGTACTGTAATACATCCTACTACTACACTGTACTGTAATACATACTACTACTACACTGTACTGTAATACATCCTACACTGTACTGTAATACATCCTACTACTACACTGTACTGTAATACATCCTGATACTACACTGTACTGTAATACATCCTGATACTACACTGTACTGTAATACATACTGATACTACACTGTACTGTAATACATCCTACTACTGCACTGTACTGTAATACATCCTGATACTACACTGTACTGTAATACATCCTGATACTACACTGTACTGTAATACATCCTGATACTACACTGTACTGTAATACATACTACTACTACACTGTACTGTAATACATCCTGATACTACACTGTACTGTAATACATCCTACTACTACACTGCACTGTAATACATCCTACTACTACACTGTACTGTAATACATCCTACACTGTACTGTAATACATCCTACTACTACACTGTAATGTAATACATCCTGATACTACACTGTACTGTAATACATACTGACACTACACTGTACTGTAATACATCCTGATACTACACTGTACTGTAATACACCCTGATACTACACTGTGCTGTAATACATCCTGATACTACACTGTATGGTAATACATCCCACTACACTGTACTGTAATACATCCTACTACTACACTGTACTGTAATACAACCTGATACTACACTGTACTGTAATACATCCTACTACTACACTGTACTGTAATACATCCTACACTGTACTGTAATACATCCTACTACTACACTGTACTGTAATACATCCTACTACTACACTGTACTGTAATACATCCTGATACTACACTGTACTGTAATACATACTGATACTACACTGTACTGTAATACATCCTACTACTGCACTGTACTGTAATACATCCTGATACTACACTGTACTGTAATACATACTACTACTACACTGTACTGTAATACATCCTGATACTACACTGTACTGTAATACATCCTACTACTACACTGTACTGTAATACATCCTGATACTACACTGTACTGTAATACATCCTACTACTACACTGTACTGTAATACATACTACTACTACACTGTACTGTAATACATCCTGATACTACACTGTACTGTAATACATCCTGATACTACACTGTACTGTAATACATACTGATACTACACTGTACTGTAATACATACTACTACTACACTGTACTGTAATACATCCTGATACTACACTGTACTGTAATACATCCTACTACTACACTGTACTGTAATACATCCTGATACTACACTGTACTGTAATACATCCTGATACTACACTGTACTGTAATACATCCTGATACTACACTGTACTGTAATACATACTGATACTACACTGTACTGTAATACATACTACTACTACACTGTACTGTAATACATCCTACTACTACACTGTACTGTAATACATACTACTACTACACTGTACTGTAATACATCCTGATACTACACTGTACTGTAATACATCCTACTACTACACTGTACTGTAATACATACTACTACTACACTGTACTGTAATACATACTACTACTACACTGTACTGTAATACATCCTGATACTACACTGTACTGTAATACATCCTACTACTACACTGTACTGTAATACATCCTACTACTACACTGTACTGTAATACATACTACTACTACACTGTACTGTAATACATCCTGATACTACACTGTACTGTAATACATCCTGATACTACACTGTACTGTAATACATACTACTACTACACTGTATTGTAATACATACTACTACTACACTGTACTGTAATACATACTACTACTACACTGTACTGTAATACATCCTGATACTACACTGTACTGTAATACATACTACTACTACACTGTACTGTAATACATACTACTACTACACTGTACTGTAATACATCCTACTACTACACTGTACTGTAATACATCCTGATACTACACTGTACTGTAATACATCCTGATACTACACTGTACTGTAATACATACTACTACTACACTGTACTGTAATACATCCTGATACTACACTGTACTGTAATACATACTACTACTACACTGTACTGTAATACATCCTACTACTACACTGTACTGTAATACATCCTGATACTACACTGTACTGTAATACATCCTGATACTACACTGTACTGTAATAAATACTACTACTACACCCCTCTGTAATGTGAGCCCCTGACTGTCTTCCAGGACTCTACAGCCATGGAACTTTATACACAGCTACTCTCTCTGTGTCTGTCTGCATGGCTGGATTTACACCACTATACTACTGTCTGTCTGCATGCTGGAGTTACAACACTATACTCCTGTCAGGCTAGTACACACAAGCAGTGTGTTATGGATTCCAGGTTGATCACGGACCACATCTCACAAATACGGGTCCTAAATAAAGTCCAGTCAGCATTAGTTTGACCTTCAGTTCACTCTGGCATAGATAGACAAGACAAAGACCGGAGCTGCCAAATATGAACGTGTTACCATAGACACATAGCAATAACATCTAGAGTTACTGTACCATAGATATACAGAAACAGTTCTGCTTCAACATTATTCTCAGAAATGCCCACAGAGCTGGAGAGGAGAATGTAGTAAGGATATGAAGAAAGAAAGGGACATTCTCATCTACGGCAGTAGTGTGTCCCAATGTACCCATAAATGCCTTCTCTTTGTGTGAAAACCCAGTGAGTAAAGCAATATGGTGGAAAAAAACTATTTTAGATTATTGGAACATATGTCAACTATATTGACATAATGCAGTATCCAGGAGATAAAGAACAGGACATAATGCAGTATCCAGGAGATAAAGAACAGGACATAATGCAGTATCCAGGAGATAAAGTACATGACATAATGCAGTATCCAGGAGATAAAGAACAGGACATAATGCAGTATCCAGGAGATAAAGAACAGGACATAATGCAGTATCCAGGAGATAAAGAACAGGACATAATGCAGTATCCAGGAGATAAAGAACAAGACATAATGCAGTATACAGGAGATAAAGAACAGGACATAATGCAGTATCCAGGAGATAAAGAACAAGACATAATGCAGTATCCAGGAGATAAAGAACAAGACATAATGCAGTATACAGGAGATAAAGAACAGGACATAATGCAGTATCCAGGAGATAAAGAACAGGACATAATGCAGTATCCAGGAGATAAAGAACAGGACATAATGCAGTATCCAGGAGATAAAGAACAAGACATAATGCAGTATCCAGGAGATAAAGAACAGGACATAATGTAGTATCCAGGAGATAAAGAACAGGACATAATGTAGTATACAGGAGATAAAGAACAGGACATAATGCAGTATCCAGGAGATAAAGAACAGGACATAATGCAGTATCCAGGAGATAAAGAACAGGACATAATGCAGTATCCAGGAGATAAAGAACAGGACATAATGCAGTATCCAGGAGATAAAGAACAGGACATAATGCAGGATCCAGGAGATAAAGAACAGGACATAATGCAGTATCCAGGAGATAAAGAACAGGACATAATGCAGTATCCAGGAGATAAAGAACAGGACATAATGCAGTATACAGGAGATAAAGAACAGGACATAATGCAGGATCCAGGAGATAAAGAACAGGACATAATGCAGGATCCAGGAGATAAAGAACAGGACATAATGCAGGATCCAGGAGATAAAGAACAGGACATAATGCAGGATCCAGGAGATAAAGAACAGGACATAATGCAGGATCCAGGAGATAAAGAACAGGACATAATGCAGGATCCAGGAGATAAAGAACAGGACATAATGCAGTATACAGGAGATAAAGAACAGGACATAATGCAGTATCCAGGAGATAAAGAACAGGACATAATGCAGTATCCAGGAGATAAAGAACATGACATAATGCAGTATCCAGGAGATAAAGAACAGGACATAATGCAGTATCCAGGAGATAAAGAACAAGACATAATGTAGCATCCAGGAGATAAAGAACATGACATAATGTAGTATCCAGGAGATAAAGAACAAGACATAATGTAGTATCCAGGAGATAAAGAACATGACATAATGCAGTATCCAGGAGATAAAGAACAGGACATAATACAGTATACAGGAGATAAAGAACAGGACATAATGTAGTATCCAGGAGATAAAGAACAGGACATAATGCAGTATCCAGGAGATAAAGAACAAGACATAATGTAGCATCCAGGAGATAAAGAACATGACATAATGTAGTATCCAGGAGATAAAGAACAAGACATAATGTAGTATCCAGGAGATAAAGAACATGACATAATGCAGTATCCAGGAGATAAAGAACAGGACATAATGCAGTATCCAGGAGATAAAGAACAGGACATAATGCAGTATCCAGGAGATAAAGAACAGGACATAATGCAGTATCCAGGAGATAAAGAACAGGACATAATGCAGTATCCAGGAGATAAAGAACAGGACATAATGTAGTATCCAGGAGATAAAGTACATGACATAATGCAGTATCCAGGAGATAAAGAACAGGACATAATGCAGTATCCAGGAGATAAAGAACAGAAGAGAAGGCAGGGTCAACCCACCGTTGATACAGCCTGCCTCATCACTGAAGTCAGGACAGTCGTGCACCCTGTTGCACTGCTTGGTTCCATGGATACAGGACCCATCACCACACTGGAACTCATCTGGACGGCAGGTCAGCAGAGCTGTGGAGGAGAACACACACAGAGAGAGAGAGAGAGAGAGTGTGTGTGAGGGAGTCGAAATCAAGAGACCGCAAGAGAGAGCCACAAATATGATGTTAATTCAACTGCTCATCATCCAACTCTCTATGTATCTCTCTAGTGATTCAACCCCAACCTGGTATCCTGTCAGAAAGAAAATGAACCCTGTGAAAAGATGTGTGTGTTTTATCTTGGGTTAGGCAAACACAGAGTGCATTCCAATTCAACAGTAATCACCCTCCGTTCCCCCTTCTCCCCTAACTCCCCTCTGCTCCAGAGAAATCCTGTGGAAATGAGAAGCTGGGAGGTGTTTACCATAGAGATCCTATTAAATTACTAGACAGGCTATATGATAAACCCTCAATGTTCCAGAATAGGAGAAAATGGCAGTCATATGGGGTGGCAGGGTAGCCTAGTGGTTAGAGCGTTGGGCCAGTAACTGAAAGGTTGCTGGATTGAATCCCCGAGCTGACAAGGTAAAAATCTCTAGTTCTGCCCCGGAACAAAGCAGTTAACCCACTGTTCCCTGGTAATGGTAGGAATCATATTTTAACGTACAAACCCTCTAACAAGTCTGAAACCCCTGCATGAATCTACTCTGACTTCCTCCCTGTCTTTGTGATCAGTGTTTGTCATTACTGAGTGGTCTCCAGGGTTGAGAATAGTGTGTTACTCAGGGAGAGAGGGCCAGGTTATGAGGACCCTCGCTACCTCTCAAGGGCTCTCCACTGTTCCAATCATCACACTGTTGCATGGCAACCAACATCACTGATTGCCGTGGTGATTCCAGCATGGAGCATCTTATAAACGGGCGCCAACACAGAGGTCTCAGGAGGGGTTTGATAGCATACTGTATCATCCATGCACAAACCGACACGCAGGCACACACATACAGACAAAGACGCTAGAACACACATACACAAATGCCTGTACACTCACAAATCTATCCACATACATTAATTGTACATAGATAATGATTTAAAGCTATTTAGTCATTCTAAGCTTACTATAACCCTACACACGCAGAAGACTCCACTACCTGTCCATATAGACTATATACGTACACAGTGCATTACAAAGTATTCAGACCCCTTCACTTTTTCACATTTTGTTACGTTACAGCCTTTTTCTAAAAATGTATGACATATTTTCCCCTCATCAATCTACACACAATACACCACAATGGCAAACTGAAAGCAGGTTTGCAGAAACACCTTATTTACATAAGTATTCAGACCCGTTGCTATGAGACTCGAAATTGAGCTCAGGTGCATCCTGTTTCCATTGATCATCCTTGAGATGTTTCAACAACTTGATTGGAGTCCACCTGTGGTAATTTGGAAAGGCACACACCTATACTACCATTAAAAAGTTTGGGGTCACTTAGAAATGTCCTTGTTTGTGAAAGAAAAGCAAATGTTTTGTTCATTAAAATAACATCAAATTTATCAGAAATACAGTGTAGACATGGTTAATGTTGTAAATGACTTGTAGCTGAAAACGGCAGATTTTTAATGGAATATCTACATCACCTCACAAGTCCTCAACTGGCAGCTTCATTAAATAGTACCAGCAAAACACCCGTCTCAAAGTCAACAGTGAAGAGGCGTCTCTGGGATGCTGGCCTTCTAGGCAGAGTTGGAAAGAAAAAGCCATATCTCAGACGGGCCAATAAAAAGAAAAGATTAAGATGGGCAAAGGAACACAGACACTGGACAGAGGAACTCTGCTTAGAAGGCCATTATCCTGGAGTCACCTCTTCACTGTTGACATTGAGACTGGTGTTTGCGGGTACTATTTAAAGAAGCTGCTAGTTGAGATCTTCAGTTTCTTGGCAATTACTAGCATTAGAATAGCCTTCATTTCTCAGAACAAGAATAGACTGACGAGTTTCAGAAGAAAGTACTCGTTTTCTGGCCATTTTGAGCCTGTAATCAAACCCACAAATGCTGATGCTCCAGATACTCAACTAGTCTAAAGAAGGCCAGTTGTATTGCTTCTTTCAGGACAACAGTTTTCAGCTGTGCTAACATAATTGCAAAAAGGGGTTTCTAATGATCAATTGGCCTTTTAAAATGATAAACTTGGACTAGCTAACATCACGTGCCATTGGAACACAGGAGTGGTGGTTGCTGATAATGGGCCTCTGTACGCCTATGTAGATATTCCATTAAAAATCTGCCGGTTCCAGTTACAATAGTCATTTACAACATTAACAATGTCTACACTGCATTTTTGATCAATTTGATGTTATTTTAATGGTAAAAAAATGTGATTTTCTTTCAAAAACAAGGACAAGTGACCCCAAACTTTTGAACGGTAGTGTATCTATATAAGGTCCCATCGTTGACAGTGCAAGTCAGAGCAAAAATCAAGCCATGAGGTCGAAGGAATTGTCCGTAGAGCTCCGGGACAGGATTGTGTCGAGGCACCGATCTGGGGAAGGGTACCAAAACATTTCTGCAGCATTGAAGGTCCCTAAGAACAGAGTGGACTTCATCATTCTAAAATGGAAGATGTTTGTAACCACCAAGACTCTTCCTAGAGCTGGCCGCCCGGCCAAACTGAGCAATCGGGGGAGAAGGGCCTTGGTCAGGGAGGTGACCAAGAACCTGATGGCCACTCTAGAGTGGCCAGACGGAAGCCACTCCTCAGTAAAAGGTACATGACAGCCTTCTGAAGTTTACCAAAAGGCACCTAAAGGACTCAGACCATGACAAGCAAGATTGTCTGGTCTGATGAAACCAAGATTGAACTCTTTGGCCTGAATGCCAAGCGTCACGTCTGGAAGAAACCTGGTACCATCCCTACGGTGAAGCATGGTGGTGGTGGCATTATGCTGTGGGGATGTTTTTCAGTGGCAGGGACTGGTAGACCATTCAGGATCGAGGGAAAGATGAACGGAGCAAAGTACAGACAGACCTTTGATGAAAACCTGCTCCAGAGCGCTCAGGACCTCAGACTGGGGCAAAGGTTCACTTTCCAACAGGACAACGACCCTAAGCACACAGCCAAGACAATGCAGGAGTGGCTTCGGGGCAAGTCTCTGAATGTCCTTGAGTGGCCCAGCCAGTGTCCGGACTTGAACCCGATCAAAACATCTCTGCAGAGACTTGAAAATAGCTGTGCAGCGACGCTCCCCATCCAACCTTCCAGAGCTTGAGAGGATTTGCAGAGAATGGGATAAACTCTCCAAACACAGGTGTGCCAAGCTTGTAGTGTCATACCCAAGACGACTTGAGGCTGTAATCACTGCCAAAGGTGCTTCAACAAAGCTGAGTAAAGGGTCTGAATACTTTTGTAAATGTGATATTTCCGTAGTTTTTTTTTTATACATTTGCAAAAAATTCTAAAAATCTATTTTTGAGTTGTCATTATGGGGTATTGTGCATAGATTGATGAGTGGGAAAAAACAATTCAATCAATTTTAGAATAAGGCTGTAATGTAACAAAATGTGGAAAAAGTCAAGGGGTCTGAATACTTTCTGAATGCACTGTAGATGTAGTACCACATCCTGCGTGCATCCTCAGGTGACCCAAGCCCAGATTCAGTAGGTGACTTACCGCAGTCAGCCTCGTCAGATTTGTCCTTGCAGTCGGCTTCTCCGTCACACTTCCAGTTGAGGTGGACACACTCTCCACTTCCACACTGGAACTCCCCCGCCGAGCACCGGGGCTTCTGGGGCTCTGTCCGGCGACTACAGCGCTCCATAGACTCGTCAGACTTATCCCTGCAGTCAGGGTCTCCATCGCAGCTCCACAGAGCTGGGATGCACTCCGAGTCGTTACAGCGGAACTCCTGGGAGCCACAGCGGGAAGTGGAACACTTCTCCTCATCACTCCAATCCCCGCAGTCGTCGTCGCCGTCGCACACAAAGATGGGAGCCACACATTTCCTGTTATGGCACTGGAACTCCTTGGCGGGGCAGGCCTTGGCGTCTGTAGAGGGAAGAAAGACACGCAGAGAGAGAGATCTGTTAGAGGTCTCAACATCAGAGAGTGATGAAGAGAAACCATGAGCTGTCATGTAAGAGATCACAGACGAAACAGAAGAGTAAAAAACAGGAACGTCTAAAAGATTGCGTGACAGAATGAGAATGGGCGCTAAAAAGGGTGGCGCCTGGCCCTGCTCTGAACTACACATCCATCCATGGCGCCTGGCCCTGCTCTGAACTACAAATCCAGCCATGGCGCCTGGCCCTGCTCTGAACTACACATCCAGCCATGGCGCCTGGCCCTGCTCTGAACTACACATCCAGCCATGGCGCCTGGCCCTGCTCTGAACTACACATCCAGCCATGGCGCCTCCAGGGCCCAGAGCCACAGCCATGATAAAAACACTTGGCTTCTGTACTATATGTGTCTGAGATTGAGAGAGCTGCTCTGAGACAGGCTCCTCTATAACCTCTCTGTTTCTCCCTCTAACCTCATTGATTTCCTGGCTGCCCAAATAGCCCCAGTCCTGGCCCTGGCTCTGTGTAGCGGCAGCCAGGCTAAATGACTGTTAGTATGCAGTGATAAGCGGCTGGCCCTGCCTTAATAGGGTCAACTGTGGAAGTATTGAGTTTTATGGCCTTTTTATGTAGAGGATTGCTATAATACTGTAAAGACACACTGCAGACAGGGAATTCACAGGATCATTTAAACTCACAAAGACACGGACAAACACACA
The DNA here is from genome assembly GCF_036934945.1 of Oncorhynchus masou masou. Taxonomy (NCBI): domain Eukaryota; kingdom Metazoa; phylum Chordata; class Actinopteri; order Salmoniformes; family Salmonidae; genus Oncorhynchus; species Oncorhynchus masou. The sequence continues at coordinate 104,167,290 of NC_088235.1, forward strand.
CACACACACACACACACACACACACACACACACACACACACACACACACACACTCTCAACTGACATCCTTCCTCTCATACTTACATCATACTGTAGTACATTCAAAAACACACTCCTGCCAACTGTGTAGTGTTCACAGCAGATGATAAATGCCACTTTAGCCTTTTCACCTACCCAGGCTCTGTGGAGTGTAAGACCCACTGTGAAATACTCCACTCATTCCCAACAGTGACATTATCACATCTCCACACTGGACTGACTCCCTATAATTTATGTGTTGTGTGGAAAGGGCACACTTGTCTTTCAGTAGCACTTCACTTCCCTGTGTGTGTGTGTGTGTGTGTGTGTGTGTGTGTGTGTGTGTGTGTGTGTGTGTGTGTGTGTGTGTGTGTGTGTGTGTGTGTGTAGCCCTCCACTTCAATGTCTCCTCACAACACCACACACACTGCGCCACTGTTCTGCTAATTTGGGGGATGCATACTAATCATCTCCAGTCCTATCAGAGTGATTAAATTAAAGTCAACAAATAAACAGTAGGAAAATACATGATCAGGTGTTTCTCAGGTCAACCCCCAACCCCTCTCTCTGTCTGCATGTTCATTGACTGACAGTTGAGTAAGGAGAGAGTTTAATTCAGGTTCAAATACTTTGGTGCCAGTCAACAGTGGTTGAATGTTTGAATTTACAGAGAAATTCATGAAAAAGCAAACACTGATGCTACTTGTGTTCTAAGAAGAATGATATGAACACATCTCTTATATTGAGTATCATGTTATACGGTATGCTGGCTTTAGAGTAGCATGTGGCTTTCTGATATATTTCTCATAGATAAATCCTCCATCAAGCAACTTAACCCCTAGAGTGCATGTCGGGGCACCCGCAAAAATCCAATTAGCATAATACAAAAATCCCCAGAAATCCCCATGTCTGTTTAAGCTAGACATACAGTATCTGTTCTTCTACATGGGCTGCATCTCAACCCATGTTGTCCTTCCTCATCTGCAGTGGAAGATGGCTGTGCTACAGATGTGTTAGTCAGACCATGAGACATCCCCAAAAAAACGGTTCTCTCACGGAAATGTCTGTAAGTCCAAACGGTTTGGCCTACAAAACTACTAGGTAAAGACGAGACTCGTACCAACGTAAGAGTCACGGGGCTCGTCTGAAGTTGGTACCGCCGATCTGGCCACTTCTGTCTGTAGCGTCTGAACAGTTTGGCTACACACTAACATAACCTCTCGAAGGAAAGGTGACATTCTCACCAACATGTTCATGTCGGTTGTGTTGCTCTAGGAACCTTCCAGATTAAATAGCTAAATAATCCTTGGTCTGACCTTCCTGACTCCCATTGGGGGGAGTCAGTGGGACACCAGTCTGATCCTTGGTCTGACCATCCTGACTCCCATTGGGGGGAGTCAGTGGGACACCAGTCTGATCCTTGGTCTGACCTTCCTGACTCCCATTGGGGGGAGTCAGTGGGACACCAGTCTGATCCTTGGTCTGACCTTCCTGACTCCCATTGGGGGGAGTCAGTGGGACACCAGTCTGATCCTTGGTCTGACCATCCTGACTCCCATTGGGGGGAGTCAGTGGGACACCAGTCTGACCATCCTGACTCCCATTGGGGGGAGTCAGTGGGACACCAGTCTGATCATCCTGACTCCCATTGGGGGGAGTCAGTGGGACACCAGTCTGATCCTTGGTCTGACCATCCTGACTCCCATTGGGGGGAGTCAGTGGGACACCAGTCTGATCCTTGGTCTGACCATCCTGACTCCCATTGGGGGAGTCAGTGGGACACCAGTCTGATCCTTGGTCTGACCTTCCTGACTCCCATTGGGGGAGTCAGTGGGACACCAGTCTGATCCTTGGTCTGACCATCCTGACTCCCATTGGGGGGAGTCAGTGGGACACCAGTCTGATCCTTGGTCTGACCATCCTGACTCCCATTGGGGGGAGTCAGTGGGACACCAGTCTGATCCTTGGTCTGACCTTCCTGACTCCCATTGGGGGAGTCAGTGGGACACCAGTCTGATCCTTGGTCTGACCTTCCTGACTCCCATTGGGGGGAGTCAGTGGGACACCAGTCTGCTCCTTGGTCTGACCTTCCTGACTCCCATTGGGGGGAGTCAGTGGGACACCAGTCTGATCCTTGGTCTGACCTTCCTGACTCCCATTGGGGGGAGTCAGTGGGACACCAGTCTGCTCCTTGGTCTGACCTTCCTGACTCCCATTGGGGGGAGTCAGTGGGACACCAGTCTGATAAGATTGTAGAGGATTGTGACTGACTGAGGTCAAGAATATCTGAGAGACCAGATTTCACTGATGGCTATTGATAGAAGGGTGTGAATGGAACTCTTAGTAGGGAACGTGGCTTACGAGCCAATCAAGAACATACTGTAGTGCACAGCCAGCCCAATTCTGATATTTTGCCCAAGTATTAGCAAAAGGGATGATCTGATTGATCAAAAGACCAATTAGTGGAAAAACATTGTAGGCTGCCTGTGTAAACGCAGCCATTGTAAAACAAATGCATACACACACAAGCACACCACACCCTCGTCCTGGTGTCATTACACATCCTGAGCCTACTCTCCCTACCTCTCTGACGGGATCTATCTCTGCTCCAGTCCTAGTCCCAGACACAGTCCCAGACCTAGTCCCAGACCTAGTCCCAGACCCAGTCCCAGACCCAGTCCCAGACCTAGTCCCAGACCCAGTCCCAGACCTAGTCCCAGACCTAGTCCCAGACCCAGTCCCAGACACGGTCCCAGACACGGTCTCAGACCTAGTCCCAGACCCAGTCCCAGACCTAGTCCCAGACCCAGTCCCAGACCCAGTCCCAGACCTAGTCCCAGACCCAGTCCCAGACCCAGTCCCAGACCTAGTCCCAGACCCAGTCCCAGACCTAGTCCCAGACCCAGTCCCAGACCCAGTCCCAGACCCAGTCCCAGACCTAGTCCCAGACCTAGTCCCAGACACGGTCCCAGACACGGTCCCAGACACGGTCTCAGACCTAGTCCCAGACCCAGTCCCAGACCTAGTCCCAGACCCAGTCCCAGACCCAGTCCCAGACCTAGTCCCAGACCCAGTCCCAGACCCAGTCCCAGACCCAGTCCCAGACCCAGTCCCAGACCTAGTCCCAGACCCAGTCCCAGACCTAGTCCCAGACCCAGTCCCAGACCTAGTCCCAGACCCAGTCCCAGACCTAGTCCCAGACCCAGTCCCAGACCTAGTCCCAGACCCAGTCCCAGACCTAGTCCCAGACCTAGTCCCAGACACGGTCCCAGACACGGTCTCAGACCTAGTCCCAGACCCAGTCCCAGACCTAGTCCCAGACCCAGTCCCAGACCTAGTCCCAGACCCAGTCCCAGACCTAGTCCCAGACCCAGTCCCAGACACAGTCCCAGACCCAGACCTAGCACCAGATACAGTGCCAGACCCAGTCCCAGACACGGTCCCAGACACAATCCCAGACACAGTCCCAGACACAGTCCCAGACCTAGTCCCAGACCTAGTCCCAGACCTAGTCCCAGACCCAGTCCCAGACCTAGTCCCAGACCCAGTCCCAGACCTAGTCCCAGACCCAGTCCCAGACCTAGTCCCAGACCCAGTCCCAGACCTAGTCCCAGTCCCAGACCTAGTCCCAGACCCAGTCCCAGACCTAGTCCCAGACACAGTCCCAGACCTAGTCCCAGACACAGTCCCAGACCTAGTCCCAGACCCAGTCCCAGACCTAGTCCCAGACCCAGTCCCAGACCTAGTCCCAGACCCAGTCCCAGACCTAGTCCCAGACCCAGTCCCAGACCCAGTCACAGTCCCAGACCCAGACCTAGCACCAGATACAGTGCCAGACCCAGTCCCAGACACGGTCCCAGACACAATCCCAGACACAGTCCCAGACACAGTCCCAGACCTAGTCCCAGACCTAGTCCCAGACCCAGTCCCAGACCTAGTCCCAGACCCAGTCCCAGACCTAGTCCCAGACCCAGTCCCAGACCTAGTCCCAGACCCAGTCCCAGACCTAGTCCCAGACCCAGACCTAGTCCCAGACCCAGTCCCAGACCTAGTCCCAGACCCAGTCCCAGACACAGTCCCAGACCCAGACCTAGCACCAGATACAGTGCCAGACCCAGTCCCAGACCTAGTCCCAGACACAATCCCAGACACAGTCCCAGACACAGTCCCAGACCTAGTCCCAGACCTAGTCCCAGACACAGTCCCAGACCTAGTCCAAGACACAGTCCCAGACCTAGTCCCAGACAGTCCCAGACCTAGTCCAAGACACAGTCCCATACCTAGTCCCAGACACAGACCTAGTCCCAGACACAGTCCCAGACCTAGTCCCAGACACAGACCTAGTCCCAGACACAGTCCCAGACCTAGTCCCAGACCCAGACCTAGTCCCAGACCCAGTCCCAGACCTAGTCCCAGACACAGTCCCAGACCTAGTCCCAGACACAGTCCCAGACCTAGTCCCAGACACAGTCCCAGACCTAGTCCCAGACACAGTCCCAGACCTAGTCCCAGACCCAGACCTAGTCCCAGACAAAGTCACAGACCTAGTCCCAGACCCAGTCCCAGACCCAGTCCCAGACCTAGTTCCAGACACAGTCCCAGACAGAGTCCCAGACGTAGTCCAAGACACAGCCCCAGACGTAGTCCCAGACCTAGTCCCAGACCTAGTCCCAGACCTAGTCCAAGACACAGTCCCATACCTAGTCCCAGTCCCAGACCCAGTCCCAGACCTAGTCCCAGACACAGTCCCAGACCTAGTCCCAGACACAGTCCCAGACCTAGTCACACTCGCAATCCCAGACCCAGTCCCAGACCCAGTCCCAGACACAGACCCAGACACACTCCCAGTCCCAGACACAGACCCAGACACAGTCCCAGACACACAGAGGCACAGTAAAGAGGACAGATGTAACCCTGTAGAATACAATAGAGGACAAGAGTACATGATCCTAGAGAGAGACATGGGGGACCAGAGTAGAGGGTCTTAGAGAGAGACATGGGGGGACCAGAGTAGAGGGTATTAGAGAGAGACATGGGGAGCCCTAGAGGGTATTAGAGAGAGACATTGGGGACCAGAGTAGAGGGTATTAGAGAGAGACATGGGGGGACCTGAGTAGAGGGTATTAGAGAGAGACATGGGGGGCCCTATAGGGTATTAGAGAGAGACATGGGGGGACCAGAGTAGAGGGTATTAGAGAGAGACATGGGGGACCAGAGTAGAGGGTATTAGAGAGAGACATGGGGGCCCTGGAGGGTATGAGAGAGAGACATGGTGGACCCTAGAGGGTATTAGAGAGAGATATGGGGGGGCCCAACAGGGCATTAGAGAGAGACATGGGGGACCAGAGTAGAGGGTCCTAGAGAGAGACATGGGGGACCAGAGTAGAGGGTCTTAGAGAGAGACATGGGGGACCAGAGTAGAGGGTATTAGAGAGAGACATGGCGGCACTAGAGGGTCTTAGAGAGAGACATGGGGGCCCTAGAGGGTATTAGAGAGAGACATGGGGGCCCTAGAGGGCCTAGCCTCTCTCCCACCCCTAGGGCTAAATGTCTTCATCCTCTGACCTCGTGATGGACAGGCAATAGACGGAGAGGAAGATAAAACGGATCACGTTGACCTTCAAACCCAATGGGTTGCAAGATGGCACTCCGAAGCAATCACTGCTGTCATCATGAAGAGCTTTGAGAGGCTAGTTAAGGATCATATCACCTCTATCTTACCCGACACCCTAAACCCACCGCAATTTGAATACCGTAAGGGTGCGTGCTCAGCCCCTTCTTGTACTCCCAATTCACCCATGACTGCGTCGCCACACACGCCTCCAACTCAATCATCAAGTTTGCAGACGGCACCACAGTAGTAGGCCTGATTAGCAACGATGACGAGACAGCAAACAGGGAGAAGGTGAGGGCCCTGGCAGAGTGGTGCTAGGAAAATAACCTCTCACTCATCATCATCAACAAAACGAAGGAGCTGATCGTAGACTTCCAGGAAACAGTAGAGGGAGCACGCCCCTATCCACATCAACGGGACTGCAACGGAGAAGGTGGAAAGCTTGGTCCACCCACATAGACAGTGATCCTCTCGTTAACACAGGTGTGAGTGTTGACGAGGACAAGGCTGGAGATCACTCTGTCATGCTGATTGAGTTCGAATAACAGACTGGAAGCTTCAAAAGGAGGGTGGTGCTTGGAATCATTGTTCGTCCTCTGCCAACCATAGTTACCTGCAAGGAAACACGTGCCGTCATCATTGCTTTGTACAAAAAGGGCTTCACATGCAAGGATATTGCTGCCAGTAAGATTGCACCTAAATCAACCATTTATCGGATCATCAAGAACTTCAAGGAGAGTGGTTCAATTGTTGTGAAGAAGGCTTCAGGGCGCCCAAGAAAGTCCAGCAAGCGCCAGGACCGTCTCCTAAGGTTGATTCAGCTGCAGGATCGGGGCACCACCAGTACAGAGCTTGCTCAGGAAGGGCAGCAGGCAGGTGTGAGTGCATCTGCACGCACAGTGAGGCAAAGACTTTTGGAGGATGGCCTGGTGTCAAGAAGGGCAGCAAAGAAGCCACTTCTCTCCAGGAAAAACATCAGGGACAGACTGATATTCTGCAAAAGGTACAGGGATTGGACTGCTGAGGACTGGGGTAAAGTCATTTTCTCTGACGAATCCCCTTTCTGATTGTTTGGGGCATCCGGAAAAAAACTTGTCTGGAGAAGACAAGTTGAGCGCTACCATCAGTCCTGTGTCATGCCAACAGTAAAGCATCCTGAGACCATTCATGTGTGGGGTTGCTTCTCAGCAAAGGGAGTGGGCTCACTCACAATTTTGCCTAAGAACACCATGAATAAAGAATGGTACCAACACATCCTCCAAGAGCAACTTCTCCCAACCATCCAGGAACAGTTTGGTGACGAACAATGCCTTGTCCAGGATGATGGAGCACCTTGCCATAAGGCAAAAGTGATAACTAAGTGGCTCGGGGAACAAAACATCAATATTTTGGGTCCATGGCTAGGAAACCTCCCAGACCTTAATCCCATTGAGAACTTGTGGTCAATCCTCAAGAGGCGGGTGGACAAACAAAACCCCACAAATTCTGACAAACTCCAAGCATTGATTATGCAAGAATGGGCTGCCATCAGTCAGGATGTGGCCCTGAAGTTAATTGACAGCATGCCAGGGCGGATTGCAGAGGTCTTGAAAAAGAAGGGTCAACACTGCAAATATTGACTCTTTGCATCAACTTCATGTAACTGTCAATAAAAGCCTTTGACACTTATGAAATGCTTGTAATTATACTTCAGCATTCCATAGTAACATCTGACAAAAATATCTAAAGACACTGAAGCAGCAAACTTTGTGGAAATTAATATTTGTGTCATTCTCAAAACTTTTGCACGACTGTACAGCACCCGATGTCACAGGAAGGCCAAAATTATCATCAAGGACATTAACCACCTGTAACGGTTTTCTTTACTTGAAGGAGAAGCGGACCAAAACGCAGCGTGGTGGTTATTCATGTTTTAATTTATAAAGACACTATACATGAATAAACTAACAAAACAAGAAATGTGAAGAAAAAAGAACAGCCCTATCTGGTGCAAACACAGAGACAGGAACAGTCACCCACAAACACTCAGTGAAACCCAGGCTACCGAAGTATGATTCTCAATCAGAGACAACTAATGACACCTGCCTCTGATTGAGAACCATACTAGGCCGAAACATAGAAATACCCAAATCATAGAAAAACAAACATAGACTGCCCACCCCAACTCACGCCCTGACCATACTAAATAATGACAAAACAAAGGAAATAAAGGTCAGAACGTGACACCACCCGAGCCACTGCCTGTTCACACCGCTACCATCCAGAAGGTGAGGCCAGCACAGATGCATCAAAGCTGGGATCTAGAGACTGAAAAACAGCTTCTATCTCAAGGCCATCAGACTGTTAAATAACCATCAATAGCCGGCTTCTACCCGGTTACTCAACCCTGCACCGTAGAGGCTGCTGCCCTATGTACATAGACTTGGGATCACTAGTCACTTTGATAATGGAACACTAGTCACTTTAGTAATGTTTACATACTGCTTTACTCATCTCATATGTATATACTGTATTCTATTCTACTGTATTTTAGTCAATGCCACTCCAACATTGCTCGATCTAATATTTATATATTTCTTAATTCTATTCTTTTACTTTAGGATTTGTGTGTATTGTTGTGAATTGTTAGATACTACTGCACTGTTGGAACTAGGAACAAGCATTTCACTACACCCATGATAACATCTGCTAAATAGGTGTATGTGACCAATACAATTGTATTTGATTTAAAAAGAGCATGGCTAACATCACACACACTCACATAAGTGCAAATGCACACACAGGCTTGCAAGTCCAAGCACACACACACACAGACCCATGCACGCAAACACACACACAGAGTTTGATCTAAATTAAGACACTGTGTTTTTACCCATCAGCCCCTGAGCTGTTGACGCCCTAATCCCGCTACCATCTACAAGGCAGAAACAGTACAGGTGCATCAAAGCTGGGACAGAGAGACTTAAAAAACAGCTTCTATCTCCAGTCCATCAGACTGTTAAATAACCATCACTAGCCTTAGTCACTGTTATAGCCCTTGAACTTTTCCACAATTTGTTACGTTACAGCCTTATTCTAAAATGGATTAACGGACATCAAAACTATGAAATAACACATGGAATCATGCAGAAACCAAAATATTGTTCAACAAATCAAAATATATTTTATACTTGAGATTCTCCAATGTTGCCACCCTGTAATGGTTCTCGTCTGTCAAAGGAGAAGCGAACCACAATGCAGCGTGGTGGTTATTCATGTTCTTTAATGAAAAGGAACTCGACATGAAATAACTAACAATACAAAAACAACAAATGGACCGTGAAAACCTATACAGCCTATCTGGTGACAACAAACACAGAGACAGGAACAATCTCCCACGAAATACTCAAAGAATATGGCTGCCTAAATATGGTTCCCAATCAGAGACAACGATAAACACCTGCCTCTGATTGAGAATCACTCCAGACAGCCATAGACTATGCTAGATACCCCCACTAAACCACACACCCACTACCTAACAAAACCCCAAGACAAAACACACCACAATAAACCCATGTCACACCCTGGCCTGACCAAATAAATAAAGACAAACACAATATATTACGACCAGGGCGTGACACACCCTTTACCTTAACAGCTTTGCACAATCTTGAACTTCTCTCAATCAGCTTTATGAGATAGTCATGTGGAATTCATTTCAATAAAAAAATGTCCCTTCTTAATGCGTTTGAGCCAATCAAGTTGTGTTGTGACAAGGTAGGGGTGGTATACAAAATATAGTCCTATTTGGTAAAACACCAAGTCCATATTAGGCAAGAACAGCTCAAATAAGAAAAAAGAAACGACAGTCCATCATTACTGACATGAAGGTCAGTCAAGACGGAAAATTTCAAGAAACATCAAGCGCTATGATGAAACTGAAGATCCAGAGTCCCCTCTGCTGCAGCGGATATGTTCATTAGAGTTACCAGACTCAGATTTACCTCTGCTGCAGAGGATACGTTCATTAGAGTTACCAGACTCAGAAACTGCAGCCCAAATAAATGCTTCACAGAGTTCAAGTAACAGACACATCTCAACATCAACTGTTCAGAGGAGACTGCATGAATCAGTCCTTCATGGTCGAATTGCTGCAAAGAAACCACTACTAAAGGACACCAACAAGAAGAAGAGACTTGATTGGGCCAGGAAATGCAAGCAATGGACATTAGACCGGTGGAAATCTGTCCTTTGGTCTGATGAATCCAAATTTGAGACTTTTAGTTCCAACCGCCGTGTCTTTGTGAGACGTGGAGTAGGTGAACAGATGATCTCTGCATGTGTGGTTCCCACTGTGAAGCATGGAGGAGGAGGTGTGATGGTGTGGGGTTGCTTTGCTGGTGACACTGTGATTTATTTAGAATTCATTTGCTTTTTAACAGGAAAATGACCCAACACACCTCCAGGCTGTGTAAGGGCTATTTGACCAAGAAGGAGAGTGATGGAGTGCTGCATCAGATGACCTGGCTTCCACAACCACCCGACCTCAACCCAATTGAGATGGTTTGGGATGAGTTGGACCGCAGCCAAGGAAAAGCAGCCAACGAGTGCTCAGAATATGTGGGAACCCCTTCAAGACTGTTGGAAAAGCATATCTGAAGTTTTTGATTTCTACATGATTCCATATGTGTTATTTCATAGTTTTGATGCCTTGAATATTAATCTAGAATGTAGAAAATAGTAAAAATAAAGTAAAACCCTTGAATGAATAGGTCTCTCCAAACTTTAGACTGGTACTGTATAATGTATTTATATTCCGGTCTCTAACATTGCTCGTTCTGATATTTCTTTATTTCTTTTTGATTTTTCCTGGATTATGTGTGTATTGTGTTTTCTATTGCTAGGTATTACTGTACTTTTGGGAGTTAAAAACGCAGGCATTTTTGCTGCACCTGTGACATCATCTGTAAATTTGTGTATGTGACCAATAAACTTTGATTTGATTTTGATTTGGCACGGAAACGCTTTCCATCAGCACAGCACCAGTACACCGTTCAATTATCATTGATTAGTTGTAGAGCCTCGCATCATCAGGTGTAGCCTCGGAAACGTGAGTCAGACACTGAATCATAAAGAACACAAGGAATGGGAATTAGAACGTTCCCCCAGAGAATTCCAGGCTCAACTCAACATCTTCAGCCAGACACAGACACCTGGTCTACAGCCTTCTAGTCAGGCTCTAATGGTCCATAGGGCAAACAAACAACATGGTCTACCAATCTATGTATACATATGAGTTATCAATACAACTAATCAATGATAATTGAACGGTGTACTGGTGCTGTGCTGATATCCAGGGCTGATCTGATCCTGATGAATAATTATATTTAGGGAAAACGATTTGTCAACACCAGCCTCTGGATAGCAGCAATGATGAGCTGTAGTACTCGACTCCCTATCCCACATTTCCTGCCCTGTGAATCGTATTGAGCCATTGCTTTGCAACAGCAAGCTAATGTAGCGTTCACCGCCGCTATGGGGCACCATTATACTTAAATTGTTAAAGCAGTGTGGACCAGAGAGATGTGTCCCCCCAGGGACCCCCCTGACTGCACACAGAGAGATGTGTCCCCCTGAGGGAACCCCCTGACTGCCCACAGAGAGATGTGTCCCTCCCCTGAGGGAACCCCCTGACTGCCCACAGAGAGATGTGTCCCCCGAGGGAACCCCCTGAATGCCCACAGAGAGATGTGTCCCCTGAGGGAACCCCCTGACTGCCCACAGAGAGATGTGTCCCCTGTCCTCTAAGATACTACAGTGGTCTAAGGTACTGCAGTGGTCTAAGATACTACAGTGGTCTAAGGTACTACAGTGGTCTAAGGTACTGCAGTGGTCTAAGTGGTCTAAGGTACTACAGTGGTCTAAGGTACTACAGTGGTCTAAGGTACTGCAGTAGTCTAAGGTACTACAGCGGTCTAAGGTACTGCAGTGGTCTAAGGTACTACAGCGGTCTAAGGTACTACAGCAGTCTAAGGTACTACAGCAGTCTAAGGAACTACAGCGGTCTAAGGTACTGCAGTGGTCTAAGGTACTACAGCGGTCTAAGGTACTACAGCAGTCTAAGGTACTACAGCAGTCTAAGGAACTACAGTGGTCTAAGGCACTACAGCGGTCTAAGGTACTACAGCGGTCTAAGGTACTGCAGTGGTCGAAGGTACTGCAGTGGTCTAAGGCACTACAGCGGTCTAAGGTACTACAGCAGACTAAGGAACTACAGCGGTCTAAGGTACTGCAGCGGTCTAAGGCACTACAGCGGTCTAAGGTACTACAGTGGTCTAAGGCACTACAGCGGTCTAAGGCACTACAGCGGTCTAAGTGGTCTAAGGTACAACAGTGGTCTAAGGTACTACAGCGGTCTAAGGCACTACAGTGGTCTAAGTGGTCTAAGGTACAACAGTGGTCTAAGGTACTGCAGCGGTCTAAGGCACTACAGCGGTCTAAGGTACTGCAGTGGTCTAAGGCACTACAGCGGTCTAAGGTACTACAGCGGTCTAAGGCACTACAGCGGTCTAAGGTACTACAGCGGTCTAAGGTACGACAGTGGTCTAAGGTACTGCAGTGGTCTAAGGTACTACAGTGGTCTAAGGTACTGCAGCTGTCTAAGGTACTACAGTGGTCTAAGGTACAACAGCGGTCTAAGGTACTACAGTGGTCTAAGGTACAACAGCGGTCTAAGGTACTACAGTGGTCTAAGGTACAACAGCGGTCTAAGGTACTACAGTGGTCTAAGGTACTACAGCGGTCTAAGGTACAAAAGCGGTCTAAGGTACTACAGCGGTCTAAGGTACTACAGTGGTCTAAGGTACTACAGCGGTCTAAGGTACTACAGCGGTCTAAGGTACTACAGTGGTCTAAGGCACTCCAGCGGTCTAAGGTACTGCAGCAGTCTAAGGCACTACAGCGGTCTAAGTGGTCTAAGGTACTAAAGCGGTCTAAGGTACTACAGCGGTCTAAGGTACTACAGTGGTCTAAGTGGTCTAAGGTACAACAGCGGTCTAAGGTACTACAGCGGTCTAAGTGGTCTAAGGTACTACAGCGGTCTAAGGTACAACAGCGGTCTAAGGTACTGCAGCGGTCTAAGTGGTCTAAGGTACTAAAGCGGTCTAAGGTACAACAGCGGTCTAAGTGGTCTAAGGTACAACAGCGGTCTAAGGTACAACAGCGGTCTAAGGTACAACAGCGGTCTAAGTGGTCTAAGGTACTAAAGCGGTCTAAGGTACTACAGCGGTCTAAGGTACTACAGTGGTCTAAGTGGTCTAAGGTACTAAAGCGGTCTAAGGTACTACAGCGGTCTAAGGTACTACAGCGGTCTAAGTGGTCTAAGGTACAACAGCGGTCTAAGGTACTACAGCGGTCTAAGTGGTCTAAGGTACAACAGCGGTCTAAGGTACTACAGCGGTCTAAGTGGTCTAAGGTACAACAGCGGTCTAAGGTACTGCAGCGGTCTAAGGTACTACAGCGGTCTAAGGTACAACAGCGGTCTAAGGTACAACAGCGGTCTAAGGTACAACAGTGGTCTAAGGCACTGCAGCGGTCTAAGTGGTCTAAGGTACAACAGTGGTCTAAGGTACTACAGTGGTCTAAGGTACTACAGTGGTCTAAGGTACTACAGTGGTCTAAGGTACAACAGCGGTCTAAGGTACAACAGCGGTCTAAGGTACAACAGCGGTCTAAGGTACTGCAGTTGTTTAAGGCACTGCATCTCAGTGGTCAGGCGTCACTACAAACCCTGGTTGGATTCCAGGCTGTATCACAACTGGCCGTGATTGGCAGTCCCATAGGGCAGCGCACAATTGGCCCAGCGTCGTCCGGGTTTTGTAGGGTTAGGCCATCATTGTAAACAATAATTTGTTCTTCACTGACTTGCCTCGTTCAATAAAGGTTCAATAAAAAATCAACTAAATAAAAATATAGTGTACTACTTTGCTCACAAGTAGTGCATGATGTATGGTAATAGGGAGCCTCCTGAGTCTAAGGCACTGCATCGCAGTGGGTCACTACAGACAGCCGGCTGGAAGTGGGTCACTACAGACAGCCGGCTGGAAGTGGGTCACTACAGACAGCCGGCTGGAAGTGGGTCACTACAGACAGCCGGCTGGAAGTGGGTCACTACAGACAACCGGCTGGAAGTGGGTCACTACAGACAGCCGGCTGTGATCGGGAGTCATAGGGTGGCGCACAGTTGGCCCAGCGTCATACGGGTTAGGGGAGGGTCTGACCTGGGGAGGGTCTGACCGGGGGAGGGTTTGGCCCAGGGAGGGTTTGGCCGGGGGAGGGTTTGGCCGGGGAGGGTTTGGCCCAGGGAGGGTTTGACCCAGGGAGGGTTTGGCCCAGGGAGGGTTTGGCCGGGGAGGGTTTGGCCGGGGGAGGGTTCATCGGGGGAGGGTTTGGCCGGGGGAGGGTTTGGCCGGGGGAGGGTTTGGCCGGGGGAGGGTTTGGCCCAGGGAGGGTTTGACCCAGGGAGGGTTTGGCCCAGGGAGGGTCTGACCGGGGGAGGGTTTGGCCCAGGGAGGGTTTGGCCGGGGGAGGGTTTGGCCGGGGGAGGGTTCATCGGGGGAGGGCTCATCGCGCTCTAGTGACTCCTTATGCCGCCTGCATGTTGACCTTGGTCGTCAATAAAAACGACATATTGGGGCAGCTGGCTTCCGCGTTAAGCGGGCAGGTGTTAAGAAGCGCAGTATGGCGGAGGACGCATGATTCGACCTTCGCCTCCTGACCCTATTGGGGAGTTGCAGCGATGAGACAAGATAGAAATCGGGAGAAAAAGGGGGTTAAAAAAAGTTGTATCTGAAATGAGACACATTTATGATGTACAGCTCCCCTCATAGGAGATGTTAGCCAGTTCACTTAGTGGGCTAAATACTCTGGAGCTTTGGGTTGAGGAAGGAGAGGAGGAAGGATTCAGCAGTTCCTGATACAATCATGCACATGTGAACTACAGACAGGAAGGCCAGAGGGCCTGTTTATGTGAGAGAACGAGTATTTGGAGGGGGATGTGTGTGCAGGTGTGTGTGGGTGTGTGGGGGTGTGTATGTGCGTGTGTGTGTGTGTGTGTGTGTGTGTGTGTGTGTGCGTGTGTGTGTGCGTGCGTGTGTGCGTGTGTGTGTGCGTGTGCATAGATGGGCTGCCTGTCAGCCCTTCTCTTGGGTCCCAGACTGTTTATCAGTACTTTGACTACATTTGGGCTTTGAGGTTGGGGCTCACAGGCTATCAGACAGACAGGTAGAGGCAGACAGACAGGCTCTCAGACAGACAGGTATAGGCAGACCGACGGGCTATCAGACAGACAGGTAGAGGCAGACCGACAGGCTATCAGACAGACAGGTAGAGGCTGACCGACAGGCTCTCAGACAGACAGGTATAGGCAGACCGACAGGCTATCAGACAGACAGGTAGAGGCTGACCGACAGGCTCTCAGACAGACAGGTAGAGGCAAACAGACAGGCTCTCAGACAGACAGGTAGAGACAGATAGACATGCTCTCAGACAGACAGGCAGAGGCAGATAGACAGGCTCTCAGACCAACAGGTAGAGGCAGATAGACATGCTCTTAGACAGACAGGTAGAGACAGATAGACAGGACACAGGAGTACTCAGTGGTGCTAAGCGATTAACTGAAATGTTGACCTACGTCGGTTCAATCATTTGAATTACATTTAGGTCTGTTTTTGATTCCTATGAGATCAATGCGGTCATTGCACAGTATCTCTAGAGATAAATTAAATCAAGCCCAAACTGTGCGATGTAGTAGAGTGTTGTAGTTTCCAACAAGTCAATATTCTGAGTGGTATAGCGCAGAAAACATGGTAATTAACTACAATGCCCATAATCCATTGCGCACCTACTTGTCTGGTCTGTGTGGGGCAGACACGGATTCACGAGGTACACTACATGGCCAAAAGTATGTGGACACCCATTCAAATTAGTGGATTTGGCTATTTCAGTCACACCCATCGCTGACAGGTGTATAAAATCAAGCACACTGCAATGCAATCTACATAGTAAATATTGTCAGTAGAATGGCCTTACTGAAGAGCTCAGTGACTTTCAACGTGAGACCGTCATAGGATGCTACCTTTGATGAGTTCAGTACAGCTGCCACTGCTACACTTCATATGCAAAAGTATGTGGACACCCCTTCAACTGAGTGGATTTGGCTATTTCAGCCACACCCATTGCTGACAGGTGTAACCAGCCATGCAACCTCCATAGACAAACATTGGCAGAAGAATGAGCTTACTGAAGAACTGTGGTTCAGTCATAGGATGCCACCTTTCCAACAAGTCAGTTTGTCAAATTTCATGGGCAGTCATTACCACCATGGACTTGTATTAATAGTTTTATTCTGTGTTGTTACAGCATTCAACCCACATAATACATAATAGTGCATTTACTGTTTAGAAAAATATGCAATACTGAAACCGAAAAACTGTGATTTTTTTTCAAAAAAAGGAAACCGGACTGACATCAAAAGGCACTAATCTCACAGCACTAGTACTCAGACTCTCTGGGAGTGTCAGGACCAGACCTACATCAAAAGGCACTAATCTCACAGCACTAGTACTCAGACTCTCTGGGAGTGTCAGAACCAGACCTACATCAAAAGGTACTAATCTCACAGCACTAGTACTCAGACTCTCTGGGAGTGTCAGGACCAGACCTACATCAAAAGGTACTAATCTCACAGCACTAGTACTCAGACTCTCTGGGAGTGTCAGAACCAGACCTACATCAAAAGGCACTAATCTCACAGCACTAGTACTCAG
Organism: Oncorhynchus masou masou; assembly: GCF_036934945.1. Classification (NCBI taxonomy): domain Eukaryota; kingdom Metazoa; phylum Chordata; class Actinopteri; order Salmoniformes; family Salmonidae; genus Oncorhynchus; species Oncorhynchus masou. The sequence goes on from NC_088235.1 coordinate 104,183,727, forward strand.
ACTCTCTGGGAGTGTCAGGACCAGAGAACATCAAAAGGTACTAATCTCACAGCACTAGTACTCAGACTCTCTGGGAGTGTCAGGACCAGAGAACATCAAAAGGCACTAATCTCACAGCACTAGTACTCAGACTCTCTGGGAGTGTCAGGACCAGACCTACATCAAAAGGCACTAATCTCACAGCACTAGTACTCAGACTCTCTGGGAGTGTCAGAACCAGACCTACATCAAAAGGCACTAATCTCACAGCACTAGTACTCAGACTCTCTGGGAGTGTCAGGACCAGACCTACATCAAAAGGTACTAATCTCACAGCACTAGTACTCAGACTCTCTGGGAGTGTCAGAACCAGACCTACATCAAAAGGCACTAATCTCACAGCACTAGTACTCAGACTCTCTGGGAGTGTCAGGACCAGAGAACATCAAAAGGTACTAATCTCACAGCACTAGTACTCAGACTCTCTGGGAGTGTCAGGACCAGAGAACATCAAAAGGCACTAATCTCACAGCACTAGTACTCAGACTCTCTGGGAGTGTCAGGACCAGACCCACATCAAAAGGCACTAATCTCACAGCACTAGTACTCAGACTCTCTGGGAGTGTCAGGACCCCAGACCTACATCAAAAGGCACTAATCTCACAACACTAGTACTCAGACTCTCTGGGAGTGTCAGAACCAGACCTACATCAAAAGGCACTAATCTCACAGCACTAGTACTCAGACTCTCTGGGAGTGTCAGGACCAGAGCTACATCAAAAGGCACTAATCTCACAGCACTAGTACTCAGACTCTCTGGGAGTGTCAGGAGATATATATAAAACAGTCAGTGGGTAGAGAATTATATTATGGACAGGAGTGAGGGGAGCGAGCAGTATAACACCCTGCGCTGCGCGGGAATTGGGAAAAGAGTCACCTCTGATGGGCTATGCTCTGACCTGGGTGTGTTTAAAGATTAATTCCAAATGGGTTGTGGTTTTTTTCAAAGGTATTTTAAATTAGTGGTAGTCTTTCAAATGAATTTCAAATGGGTTGTTTTTAAATGAGTTCCCCTGCAATTAATGGTATGAAAGTGCAGTAAAAGTCCAGAGAGGCAGCAGGTACGTCTGGTGGTTTAAAGAGCAACCTAGACTTAGGGAGTCTCAGTGTAGTCTGTCAGTCTGTCTGTCTGTCTGTCTGTCTGTCTGTCTGTCTGTCTGCCTGCCTGCCTGCCTGCCTGCCTGCCTGCCTGCCTGCCTGCCTGCCTGCCTGCCTGTCTGTCTGTCTGTCTGTCTGTCTGTCTGTCTGTCTGGGGAGGGAGGGAGTCTGGAGGAGCCACGCTAAATGACAGCTCAGATGAAAAGGAAATAGCAGAATATCACCTGGAGACAAAGATAAACCTTTAGATAACAGAAGTGTCATCCACCAGGGATACCGCTACCTTTTCACAGCTAGGCAGAGAGGTAGATAACAGATATCAGCCACGGGGATGTAAAGGATAATACCCCATGGATGGCTCAATCACTAGACATCACTAGAGGAGTCAGATGGTGGTTCGGTCTGGATTTAAATATTAATTCAATTATGCCAGTCTGTCTTCATGTAGCTTCCCCTGGTGAGATTATGCCAACCTTTCTAGAATGAATGATGGGCATTGGATGCCAGAAAAGGTGTGGTGATGGTGAGGCTGATATTGGTCTGTATGGTAATTGGTTAATTAATTAATACATTTCACTGAGACTCAAGGCAGTTACAAGGCAAACTGTCAGAATGAACAAAATCCCTCTGTAACGATTGTCTTCCTCTTCTGATGAGGAATAGGATGGATCGGACCAATGCACAGCGTGGTAAGTGTTCATGTTATATTTATTAGAACAGAAACACTGAACAAAATAACAAAGAGAGTGAAACAAAACAGTCCTGTAAGGTGCAGAAACACAAAACAGAAAACAACTACCCACAACCCACAACCCATAGTGGGAAAACAGGCTGCCTAAGTATGATTGGGAACCTTACCAGGCCAAACACAGAAATACAAAACCTAGACTACACAACATAGAATGCCCACCCCAACTCACGCCCTGAGCAAACTAAAACAGAGACATAAAAAAGGAACTAAGGTCAGGACGTGACACCCAAACATATCTCTGGTCCCTCATCGTTCAGTGTGGTCAGGGGGGCTATTTCCCATAGATATTCCCGCTCTGTGTGCGTTGCTAGAAATTAATTGTGTTTCTTACAAAAACTGGCAAACAGTAAATAAATCTATGAATAAATTAGCAATGGCACAGCTCTCATAAAGATGCAGATCATTATTAAATCACACGATTAGATCTGTACAATATAGAAAGGCAGGCCCTAACGTTCTACACAGTCAGTGGACAGTAATGACATAATTATCATTTTTACATGGTTATATCAGCAGGCCGTTATGATTCGGTCTAATTGCATTCACCAAAGATTTTCTTCCTGTCTATCCTAATAATAACCAGATGAATAGATTCAAATCTCAACTGAATCTCGCTCCCACCCTGTCTCCCTTTATTTCTCTCTCCCCTCTCCATCAGTCTCTCTCTCTCACCCCCCTCTCCATCATTCTCTCTCTCCCACCCTTTCTCCATTTATTTCTCTCCCCCCTCTCCATCATTCTCTCTCTCTCCCCTCTCCATCAGTCTCTCTCTCTCCCCCCTCTCCATATTTCTTTCTCTCTCTCCCCCCTCTCCATCATTCTCTTTCTTGCTCCCCCCCTCTCCTTCACTCTCTCTCCCCTCTCCATCATTCTCTTTCTCTCTCCCCCCTCTCCATCATTCTCTCTCTCTCCCCCTTCTCCAACATTATCTCCCTCTCTCTCCCCTTCTCCATCATTCTCTCTCTCCCCCCCTTCTCCATCATTCTCTCTCTCTCTCCCCCTTCTCCATCATTCTCTCCCTCTCTCCATCATTCTCTTACTCTCTCTCCTCCCCCTCTCCATCATTCTCTTTCTCTCTCTCCCCATTCCATCATTCTCTTTCTCTCTCTCTCCCCTCCATCATTCTCTCTCTCTATCTCTCTCCCCCCTCAATCATTCTCTCTCTCTCCCCCCTCTCCATCATTATCTCTCTTACTCTCCATCATCCTCTTTGTCTCTCTCCCCCTCTCCATCATTCTCTCTCTCTCTCTCTCTCTCTCTCTCTCCCCCTCCCCTCTCCATCATTCTCTCTCTCTCCCCCCTCTCCATCATTCTCTCTCTCCCCACTCTCCATCATTCCCTCTCTCTCTCCCCTCTCCATCATTCTCTCTCTCCCCCCCTCTCCATCATTCTCTCTCTCTCCCCCTCCATCATTCTCTCTCTCTCCCCCTCTCCATCATTCTCTTTCTCTCTCTCTCCCCTCCATCATTCTCTCTCTCTCTCCCCCTCTCCATCATTTTCTTTCTCTCTCTCTCCCCTCCATCATTCTCTCTCTCTCTCCCCCTCTCCATCATTCTCTTTCTCTCTCTCTCCCCATCATTCTATCTCTCTCCCCCCTCTCCATCATTCTCTTTCTCTCTCTCCCCCTCTCCATCATTATCTCTCTCTCTCTCCCCCTCTCCATCATCCTCTCTCCCCCCTCTCCATAATTCTCTTTCACTCTCTCCCCCTCTCCATCATTCTCTTTCTCTCTCTCCCCCTCTCCATCATTATCTCTCTCTCGCCCCCTCTCCATCATTCTCTCTCCCCCCTCTCCATCCTTCTCTCTCTCTCCATCATTCTCTCTCTCTCCCCCTCTCCATCATTCTCTTTCTCTCTCTCTCCCCCTCTCCATCATTCTATTTCTCTCTCTCTCCCCCTCTTCATCATTCTCTTTCTCTCTCTCTCCCCCCTCTCCATCATTCTCTTTCTCTCTCTCTCTCTCTCCCCCCATCATAATCTTTCTTTCTCTATCTTTATCCCTCTCTTTCTCTCTCTCCCCCTCCCCATAATTTATCTTTCTTTCTCTATCTTTCTCCCTCTCTCTTTCTCTCCCTCCCCCTCTCCATTATTCTCTCTCTCTCCCTCCCCACCATTCTCTCTCTCTCTCCATCTCCCCCTCTCCATCATTCTCTCTCCCTCTCTCCCCCCACTCCATCCTTCTCTCTCTCTCCATCATTCTCTCTCTCTCCCCCCTCTCCATCATTCTCATTCTCTCTCTCTCCCCCTCTCCATCATTCTATTTCTCTCTCTCTCCCCCTCTTCATCATTCTCTTTCTCTCTCTCTCTCTCCCCCATCATAATCTTTCTTTCTCTATCTTTCTCCCTCTCTTTCTGTCCCTCCCCCTCTCCATTATTCTCCATCTCTCCCTCCCCATCACTCTCTCTTTCTCTCCCTCCCTTTCATTCTCTCTCTCTCCCTCCCTCCATCCCTCTGTTTTCCTCAGGCCCTGTGAGGAAGCTGCCAATGTTTTAGGTTTGGGTCGGACCACCTCCCAGCTGCAGCTCCATCTTTGTGTGATATGGTGTGGGTGTGAGGGGGAGAGAGGTGCTTAGAGGAGAACAGCAAATGAGCCAATGTTTTTGAAGCTATTGGGAGATGGCTAGTCTGAAACAACCGCACCACCACTGGGAAAGGACCAACTGTGTGTGTGTGTATGTGTGCCTGTGTGTGCGTGTGTATGTTCCATTCCCACATCCCATTACACCTACACAGTCACAGGCCCAGTGTGAAAGGATTATAAATTAAGGGCTTTTTAATGGAGACTGGATGCTGCGCCAAGTTGAGCGTTCGGGATTCACACACACGCACGCACGCACGCACGCACGCACACACACACACACACACACACACACACACACACACACACACACACACACGCACACACACGCACACACACACACACAGAGCTCTTCCTCTGTAATTTATAAAGGTGGATGGACTCTTCCAAACTCTCTTGATCTGTTATCAAATAATAGGCTGGAAACTGTATTTTTTGTGCAGGCTGGACAGCTGAGAATATCAAGGTATATCACTATACCTTGATGTTCTCACAAGTCCAGCCTGCACAAAAAATACACACACACACACACACACACACACACACACACACACACTCAGAAACAGCAACTCTCCTCCCGACAGCATCGATCCCAGTTCAGGCACGCAACACTGTTTTACTGATGTGGAAAGAGCAACGAGTCCCTTGGGCCTCTCCTAACTGGATTTCCCTGTAGAGCACAGAGTAACACAGTCAATATAGGCTAGGGCTGGCTAGTCCGACCACACTGCTACGGGCTAGGTTACACCACCGCTGCTCCCTACACTCACAAAAGAAAAACACCAACAAATTAGTTCCAAGTGATTTTCATTTTTTAAATCTGTTCCAAAGTATTCCAACGCATAATACAGAGGTACAGTGGGGAGAACAAGTATTTGATACACTGCTAATTTTGCATGTTTTCCTACTTACAAAGCATGTAGAGGTCTGTCATTTTTATCATCGGTACACGTCAACTGTGAGAGACGGAATCTAAATTCTTATTTTCAATGACGGCCTAGGAACAGTAGGTTAACTGCCTGTTCAGGGGAAGAACAACAGATTTGTACCTTGTCAGCTCGGGGATTTGAACTTGCAACCTTCCGGTTATTAGTCCAACGCTCTAACCACTAGGCTACCCTGCCGCCGTGTATGGCTTGTTGGTACAGTAGTCTACTGTACTGTACATAATGGCAATATTAGGTAGTTGACTTGTCTCTCGCCATCACGGTTGACAACTCCATTGTGTCCTCCTCCCAGAGCGCTAAGAACCTTGGCGTGATCCTGGACAACACCCTGTCGTTCTCAACTAACATCATGGCGGTGGCCCGTTCCTGTAGGTTCATGCTCTACAACATCCGCAGAGTACGACCCTGCCTCACACAGGAAGCGGCGCAGGTCCTAATCCAGGCACTTGTCATCTCCCGTCTGGATTACTGCAACTCGCTGTTGGCTGGGCTCCCTGCCTGTGCCATTAAACCCCTACAACTCATCCAGAACGCCGCAGCCCGTCTGGTGTTCAACCTTCCCAAGTTCTCTCACGTCACCCCGCTCCTCCGCTCTCTCCACTGGCTTCCAGTTAGCTCGCATCTGCTACAAGACCATGGTGCTTGCCTACGGAGCTGTGAGGGGAACGGCACCGCAGTACCTCCAGGCTCTGATCAGGCCCTACACCCAAACAAGGGCACTGCGTTCATCCACCTCTGGCCTGCTCGCCTCCCTACCACTGAGGAAGTACAGTTCCCGCTCAGCCCAGTCAAAACTGTTCGCTGCTCTGGCCCCCCAATGGTGGAACAAACTCCCTCACGACGCCAGGACAGCGGAGTCAATCACCACCTTCCGGAGACACCTGAAACCCCACCTCTTCAAGGAATACCTAGGATAGGATAAAGTAATCCTTCTCACCCCCCTCTTAAATGATTTAGATGCACTATTGTAAAGTGGCTGTTCCACTGGATGTCAGAAGGTGAATTCACCAATTTGTAAGTCGCTCTGGATAAGAGCGTCTGCTAAATGACTTAAATGTAATGTAAATGTCTTATAACTATAGTATGTAGCTGTAGCTATAATAAGAGTCTATTTGTAGCAGTGTGTTCTTCTGATGTTCAGATCACAGCTAGCTAAGAGCTCCATCAGGACCACACTGTCTGTACACTACAGCTAACTCCCTCAGGACCACACTGCCTGTACACTACAGCTAACTCCATCAGGACCACACTGCCTGTACACTACAGCTAACTCCCTCAGAATCACACTGGCTGTACTGTCAGGATTTGGCCAGGGTTGTTCCGGGTTTTGGTCACTAGATGCCCCCATTGTGCTTTTTGACCTTATGTTTTTTCCCTTGTTCCCCATTATTATTTGCACCTGTGCCTCGTTTCCCCTGATTGTATTTAAACACTTAGTTTCCCTCAGTTCTGTGCTCTGTGTTTGTATGTTAGCACCCAGCCCTAGTGTTCTGTGTATTCTTGTCGATTCTGGTGGATGCTCTTGTGGAATTCTGTTTTTGTTTTAGAGTATCTCTTGAGGCTTTTCTGTGCTATTCCTACCACCTTTTGGATTTGCCATTTTGTATTGAAGGACTTCTCCTTTTTTACTTTATTAAATACACCGTCTTAAGTACTGCTGTGTCTGCCTCATCTTCTGGGTTCTGCTGACTATTCGTGGCTCAGTTGGTTAAGTGACTGTTTCTCACTCCGGAGACCCAGGTTCGTAACCGGGTCCTGACACTGTACACTAGGAACTAACACCCCAGCTAGTTAAGAGCTCCCTCAGGACCACACTGCCTGTACACTACAGCTAACTCCCTCAGGACCACACTGCCTGTACACTACAGCTAACTCCCTCAGAATCACACTGCATGTACACTACAGCTAACTCCCTCAGGACCACACTGCCTGTTACACTACAGCTAACTCCCTCAGGACCACACTGCCTGTACACTACAGCTAACTCCCTCAGGACCACACTGCCTGTACACTACAGCTAACTCCCTCAGGACCACACTGCCTGTACACTACAGCTAACTCCCTCAGAATCACACTGCCTGTACACTACAGCTAACTCCCTCAGAATCACACTGCCTGTACACTACAGCTAACTCCCTCAGGACCACACTGCCTGTTACACTACAGCTAACTCCCTCAGAATCACACTGCCTGTACACTACAGCTAACTCCCTCAGAATCACACTGCCTGTACACTACAGCTAACTCCCTCAGGACCACACTGCCTATACACTACAGCTAACTCCCTCAGGACCACACTGCCTGTTACACTACAGCTAACTCCCTCAGGACCACACTGCCTATACACTACAGCTAACTCCCTCAGGACCACACTGCCTGTTACACTACAGCTAACTCCCTCAGGACCACACTGCCTGTACACTACAGCTAACTCCCTCAGGACCACACTGCCTGTTACACTACAGCTAACTCCCTCAGGACCACACTGCCTGTTACACTACAGCTAACTCCCTCAGGACCACACTGCCTGTACACTAGGAACTAAGCTACTGTGGGAAGGCAGGGAGTTAAAAGTAACGTACTAAAACATTTTTACCTGTGTGTGTGTGTGTGTGTGTGTGTGTGCGCGTGCGCGTGCGTGTGTGTGTGCATATATACAGTATATACTGTATTTATGTGAGAAAAACAGACACAGATAACTGTGCTGAGGCAACATTGAATGTGTGGTTCCTCTGTAATAATAAACATGTCCTTTTCTCTCTCCACAGACCTGCAGCCTGACAGACAAATCATCTTCTGTGTAAATAAATGAGAAACATGTCGTTGCACTCTAAGTCCCTCAGACAGACAGGCCGCGGAGCCCTGCTGAATTCAACCTGATTTCTGTGGTGATCGTCGTTCAACATGAACAAATGAGTCATTATTATTGAGCCTGAGAGATTATCTTGGGACAGAGAGACTCACTCTGCTGCTTGGACAGAAATGACACAGATCCATAAGATTCACACGAACCAAAAACACACTGGCACACAACAAACCAAGCCTTTTGATGTGTGAATTCTGTGGTCAACATGAAAGCTACAGCCTCTACAGCCTCTCTCCTTATCCCCCCCCACATTGCCTCTACTCCCCCGTTCATCTCTCCATTCATTCAGAAGTAACAGCACCACCATCCCCATCCTCACATCCCAACTCCAGCTAGGAGCAGCGGGAGGGCCGGGATGCCTAAATTAACCTGATTCCACATTATCATCAATTAAAAGCTGCTAAACTTTCTTCAGGGGTTTTTTAAAATCAAACAAAGACCCTCCCAGCCTGGACCATGTATAATTCAACATATGGATAAGCTCAATTAGCAGCTGATTCCACAGGGAGGGGGAAATAGGGAGGAGAGAGGGGTGTGTGAGGAGGTAGGGGGATGGGGAGGGAGGGGTGTGTGAGGAGGGAGGGGATGGGGAGGGAGGGGTGTGTGAGGAGCTAGGGGGTGGGGAGGGAGGGGTGTGTGAGGAGGTAGGGGATGGGGAGGGAGGGGTGTGTGAGGAGGCAGGGGGATGGGGAGGGAGGGGTGTGTGAGGAGGTAGGGGATGGGGAGGGAGGGGTGTGTGAGGAGGCAGGGGGATGGGGAGGGAGGGGTGTGTGAGGAGGCAGGGGGATGGGGAGGGAGGGGTGTGTGAGGAGGTAGGGGATGGGGAGGGAGGGGTGTGTGAGGAGGGAGGGAGGGGTGTGTGAGAAGGTAGGGGATGGGGAGGGAGGGGTGTGTGAGAAGGTAGGGGGATGGGGAGGGAGGGGTGTGTGAGAAGGTAGGGGGATGGGGAGGGAGGGGTGTGTGAGAAGGTAGGGGGATGGGGAGGGAGGGGGTGTGTGAGGAGGTAGGGGATGGGGAGGGAGGGGTGTGTGAGAAGGTAGGGGGATGGGGAGGGAGGGGGTGTGTGAGAAGGTAGGGGATGGGGAGGGAGGGGTGTGTGAGGAGGTAGGGGATGGGGAGGGAGGGGTGTGTGAGGAGGTAGGGGATGGGGAGGGAGGGGTGTGTGAGGAGGTAGGGGGATGGGGAGGGGTGTGTGAGGAGGTAGAGGGATGAGGAGGGAGGGGTGTGTGAGGAGGTAGGGGATGCGGAGGGAGGGGTGTGTGAGAAGGTAGGGGGATGGGGAGGGAGGGGTGTGTGAGGAGGTAGGGGATGGGGAGGGAGGGGTGTGTGAGAAGGTAGGGGGATGGGGAGGGAGGGGTGTGTGAGAAGGTAGGGGGATGGGGAGGGAGGGGTGTGTGAGAAGGTAGGGGATGGGGAGGGAGGGGTGTGTGAGGAGGTAGGGGATGGGGAGGGAGGGGGTGTGTGAGAAGGTAGGGGGATGGGGAGGGGGGTGTGTGAGAAGGTAGGGGGATGGGGAGGGAGGGGTGTGTGAGGAGGTAGGGGATGGGGAGGGAGGGGTGTGTGAGAAGGTAGGGGGATGGGGAGGGGTTTGTGAGAAGGTAGGGGGATGGGGAGGGAGGGGTGTGTGAGGAGGTAGGGGATGGGGAGGGAGGGGTGTGTGAGAAGGTAGGGGGATGGGGAGGGAGGGGTGTGTGAGGAGGTAGGGGATGGGGAGGGAGGGGTGTGTGAGGAGGTAGGGGATGGGGAGGGAGGGGGTGTGAGAAGGTAGGGGGATGGGGAGGGAGGGGTGTGTGAGAAGGTAGGGGGATGGGGAGGGAGGGGTGTGTGAGAAGGTAGGGGATGGGGAGGGAGGGGTGTGTGAGAAGGTAGGGGATGGGGAGGGAGGGGTGTGTGAAAAGGTAGGGGGATGGGGAGGGAGGGGTGTGTGAGAAGGTAGGGGGATGGGGAGGGAGGGGTGTGTGAGGAGGTAGGGGGATGGGGAGGGAGGGGTGTGTGAGGAGGTAGGGGATGGGGAGGGAGGGGTGTGTGAGGAGGTAGGGGATGGGGAGGGAGGCTTGTGTGAGGAGGTAGGGGATGGGGAGGGAGGGGTGTGTGAGGAGGTAGGGGATGGGGAGGGAGGGGTGTGTGAGGAGGTAGGGGGAGGGGTGTGTGAGGAGGTAGGGGGATGGGGAGGGAGGGGTGTGTGAGGAGGTAGAGGGATGGGGAGGGAGGGGTGTGTGAGGAGGTAGGGGATGGGGAGGGAGGGGTATGTGAGGAGGTAGGGGATGGGGAGGGAGGGGTGTGTGAGGAGGTAGGGGGAGGGGTGTGTGAGGAGGTAGGGGGATGGGGAGGGAGGGGTGTGTGAGGAGGTAGAGGGATGGGGAGGGAGGGGTGTGTGAGGAGGTAGGGGATGGGGAGGGAGGGGTGTGTGAGGAGGTAGAGGGGTGGGGAGGGGAGAAGAGGGAACTAGAGCAGGAGCTAAAGGGTGGAGGCAGGGATGCGTATGTGTGTGTGTGGAGGGGGGGGGGGGTTGGTCTGACATCGTTCACAGTGATATGCACGCAGCCTCATATACTCCCTCTCTTAAATCATAGATCAAAAACCCATTTCTGCAGGTTATTACAGCTGGAGAGCCAGGATCACAGACAGACATACCACGTCAGGCAGGAAATCAATTATCATCAGAACCTCCATGAAATATTTCTAAGATGTAATAACCAATCTTATTTTCCACTTCGTATATGGTTGTGATAGATAAAAAGGCGATAGAACGAACGTGGAGCCAATATAAGTCCCCCCCGGTGTCAATACAATAGAAATGAAAAGGGAATGAGATATGTGGGAAGTTTCAAGTGTCATTTCAATGTGATGAATAACAGTAGAGACAGAGGAGCTCCCTTCGTGTTTCGATCCATTAGGGTGTGAGAGGATGTTATACAGGCTGTGTCGCACGGCCGATTGGCTTGCATGACTACATCAACAACAGCTTATGCGTTCATTACCCGTCTACAAACTCCCAGATGTAACGATAGAGATATACAGAGATCAGATGATATAATACTGTGTGACTATAGGGATACAGTGTGGCAGAATACTGGCAACACACTATAACTAGTGAATAGATTGATCCTGAGGTAGATAGATGCCTATGGCATTGATAGCTGTATGTTTATTTATGTATTTATTTAACTCGGCAAGTCAGTTAAGAACAAATTCTTATTTACAATGACGGCCTAGGAACAAGTTAACTGCCTTGTTCAGGGCCAGAACGGCATATTTTTATCTTGTCAGCTCGGGGATTCAATCTTGCAACCTATTGGTTACAAGTCCAATGCTCTAACCACTAGGATACCTGCCTCTAACCACTAGGCTACCTGCCTCTAACCACTAGGATACCCGCCTCTAACCACTAGGATACCCGCCTCTAACCACTAGGATACCTGCCTCTAACCACTAGGCTAACCACCTCTAACCACTAGGATAAATGCCTCCAACCACTAGGATACCTCTCAAAGGTGTATGCTACTACTCTCTCTCGCTCTCTCTCTCTCTGAGGGAATGAAGGCTAAACACTAGGACTAAACACTACAACTAACACTAGGACTAACACTAGGACTAAACACTAGGACTAACACTAGGACTAAACACTAGGACTAAACACTAGGACTAAACACTAGGACTAAACACTAGGACTAAACACTAGGACTAAACATTATGGCTAACTCAGGGTAAACTAGAGAGGGGAGAGAGACAGAGGGGAGAGAGGGGATAGAGATAGAGGGGAGAGAGGGGAGAGAGATAGAGGGGACAGAAGGGAAAGAGATAGAGGGCGAAGTGAAGATCAGTCAGTCTCAGTGTGTGTTGGTCTATTTTTGGTTTGACCTCAGATAACACCGAAAACCTGTGTGTGTGTGTGTGTGTGTGTTTGTGTCAGAGGAGGCTGGTGGGAGGAGCTATACTGGCTCATTGTAATAGCATGGAATTAATGGAACGGAGTCAAAGCAAATCAAACACAAGGAAACCACGTTTGACGGTTCCATTTATTCCATTCCAGCTATTACAATGAGCCCGTTCTCCTATAGAATATCCCACCAGCCTCCACTGGTGTGTGTGTATTCAGTGAAAACCTGTATTCTGAGAGGCCCTTTTGTTTTCCCTAATGGCCTGGCAGGAAGCTGTTAGATCTGGTAAAGGTTATATGTATGATACATAATATCCTCTAAACGGGAGACGCAGGTAGATCAATATTACTATAGGTCACATGTCTAAGCAGGGGGAAATCAATGCTGCTATTATGGCTCTCGTATTGGGTGGAGAACGGCAAGGTGGACGATTTCTCTCTGGCTTGCCGTGTGGACGGGAGTGTGTGTGTGTGTGTGTGGGGGGGGGGTATATATGTGTGTGTGTGTGTGTGTGTATGTGTGTGTGTGTGTGTGTGTGTCTATATGTGTGTGTGTGTGTGTGTGTGAGACATATAATGTGTGTGAGCAACCCCTTGACAGCCTTCTCACTACACACAGACAGACAGACGGACAGACAGACAGATGACGTTTCAATCTCAGCCGTTCAGAGAGACAAAACTACCCTACTTATGAGCTGTTGTAGAAACCTACTTTTCCACTCACACAGCGTCAGGGAGGTTTGATCAAGGAAACGACAGTCTCACCCAGCGTCAGGGAGGAAACGACAGTCTCACACAGTGTCAGGGAGGAAACGACAGTCTCACACAGTGTCAGGGAGGAAACGACAGTCTCACACAGTGTCAGGGAGGAAACGACAGTCTCACAGTGTCAGGGAGGAAACGACAGTCTCACACAGTGTCAGGGAGGAAACGACAGTCTCACACAGCGTCAGGGAGGAAACGACAGTCTCACACAGTGTCAGGGAGGAAACGACAGTCTCACACAGCTTCAGGGAGGAAACGACAGTCTCACACAGTGTCAGGGAGGAAACGACAGTCTCACACAGCGTCAGGGAGGAAACGACAGTCTCACACAGCGTCAGGGAGGAAACGACAGTCTCACACAGCGTCAGGGAGGAAACGACAGTCTCACACAGCGTCAGGGAGGAAACGACAGTCTCACACAGCGTCAGGGAGGAAACGACAGTCTCACACAGCGTCAGGGAGGAAACGACAGTCTCACACAGCGCCAGGGATAATTGATCAAGGGAAAGTCAGTGGAGGAAACAACTCTGAAGTCTGAAGGTTCTACACATCAACACACACCAACACTGGCAGCTGGGACTCAGAGCTAAAAATACCATGTCTGCTATTTGTACCAACACCTTCATCTCCTTAAACTATGTTTCTTCTCTCCACAAGCCGAAACAAATGATCATGAGGAACATATATCTATCATCTCTTCACTCACACTTTCATTACATTTAGTCAGTCTGATTATCTCTCAAAGGAGGATCTAACCATTATTCTATTTCTCTCAAATCAAATCAAATCAAATCAAATTTTATTTGTCACATACACATGGTTAGCAGATGTTAATGCGAGTGTAGCAAAATGCTTGTGCTTCTAGTTCCGACAATGCAGTAATAACCAACAAGTAATCTAACTAACAATTCCTAAACTACTGTCTTATACACAGTGTAAGGAGATAAAGAATATGTACATAAGGATATATGAATGAGTGATGGTACAGAGCAGCATAGGCAAGATACAGTAGATGGTATCGAGTACAGTATATACATATGAGATGAGTATGTAAACAAAGTGGCATAGTTAAAGTGGCTAGTGATACATGTATTACATAAGGATGCAGTCGATGATATAGAGTACAGTAAATACGTATGCATATGAGATGAATAATGTAGGGTAAGTAACATTATATAAGGTAGCATTGTTTAAAGTGGCTAGTGATATATTTCTCTCTGTGTATTTCTCTCTCTCTCTCTCTGTATTTCTCTCTCTCTCTGTATTTCTCTCTCTCTTCTGTATTTCTCTCTCTCTGTATTTCTCTCTCTCTTCTGTATTTCTCTCTCTCTGTATTTCTCTCCCTCTCTCTGTCTCTCTCTGTATTTCTCTCTCTCTCTCTGTATTTCTCTCTCTCTGTATTTCTCTCTCTCTGTCAGGATTTGGCCAGGGTTGTTCCGGGTTTTGGTCAGTAGATGCCCCCATTGTGCTTTTTGTCCCTATGTTTTTCCCTTGATCCCCATTATTATTTGCACCTGTGTCTCGTTTACCCTGATTGTATTTAAACCCTTTGTTTCCCTCAGTTCTGTGCTCTGTGTTTGTATGTTAGCACCCTGCCCTAGTGTTCTGTGTGCTCTTGTCGATTCCGGGTGACGTTCTTGTGGTATTCTGTTTTTTGTTTTTGTTTATTTTTGGTGAGTTTCTTTTGAGGTCTTTTTGTGTTTTTCCTACCAACTTTTGGATTTGCCATTTTTTGTATTTTAAGATTTTTTCTTTATTAAATACACCGTCTTAAGTACTGCTGTGTCTGCCTCATCTTCTGGGTTCTGCTGTCTATTCGTGGCTCAGTTGGTTAAGTGACTGTTTCTCACTCCGGAGACCCAGGTTCGAAACCGGGTCCTGACACTCTCTCTGTATTTCTCTCTCTCTGTATTTCTCTATCTCTCTGTATTTCTCTCCCTCTCTGCATTTTCTCTCTCTGTATTTCTCTCTCTCTGTATTTCTCTCTCTCTGTATTTCTCCCTCTGTATTTCTCTCCCTCTCTCTGTATTTTTCTCTCTCTCTCTGTATTTCTATCCCTCTCTGTAGTTCTCTCCCTCTCTCTGTAGTTCTCTCCCTCTCTCTGTATTTTTTCTCTCTCTCTGTATTTCTCTCTTTCTCTGTATTTCTCTCCCTCTCTGTATTTCTCTCCCTCTCTCTGTATTTTTCTCTCTCTGTATTTCTCTCTCTCTCTGTATTTCTATACCTCTCTGTTTTTCTCTCTCTGTATTTCTCTCTCTCTCTCTCTGTATTTCTCTCCCTCTCTCTGTATTTCTCTCCCTCTCTCTGTATTTCTCTCCCTCTCTCTGTATTTCTCTCCCTCTCTCTGTATTTTTCTCTCTATTTTTCTCTCTCTCTGTATTTCTCTCT
The DNA here is from genome assembly GCF_036934945.1 of Oncorhynchus masou masou. Taxonomy (NCBI): domain Eukaryota; kingdom Metazoa; phylum Chordata; class Actinopteri; order Salmoniformes; family Salmonidae; genus Oncorhynchus; species Oncorhynchus masou. The sequence goes on from NC_088235.1 coordinate 104,199,040, forward strand.
CTCTGTATTTCTCTCCCTCTCTCTGTATTTCTCTCTCTCTGTATTTCTCTCCCTCTCTCTGTATTTTTTCTCTCTCTGTATTTCTCTCCCTCTCTCTGTATTTTTCTCTCTCTGTATTTTTCTCTCTCTCTCTGTATTTTTCTCTCTCTCTCTGTATTTCTCTCTCTCTGTAGTTCTCTCCCTCTCTCTGTATTTCTCTCTCTCTGTATTTCTCTCCCTCTCTCTGTATTTTTTCTCTCTCTGTATTTCTCTCCCTCTCTCTGTATTTTTCTCTCTCTGTATTTCTCTCTCTGTATTTCTATCCCTCTCTGTTTTTCTCTCTGTATTTCTCTCTCTCTCTCTCTGTATTTCTCTCTCTCTCTGTATTCCCCCCACCCGCTTCAGTCTTACCTGCGGAACATTGGTTCTCATCCGCTCCGTTCTCACAGTCCCTTTCACCGTCACATCTCCATGACAACGAGACACACTTGCTGGTTGACCCCCCACAGTCAAACTTCTCAGGTGGGCACGTCTGTCGACCTATCAGTGGAGGGAGGGAGCGAGAGAGAGAGCGTGAGAGAGGAAACATCACAGTCAGTCAATGAAACAGTCAGATAACTCAGTTATCATGTTGCTCAAATCGATCCCGCCTCAAATGTCTGAGTAAGACAAAAAAACAGACACAGTCAGTTTGACACCAGGTCAAAAACACACGAACACACACACACACTCACACGCACACACACAGACTGTGAGCACACACACCGAGAGCACACACTCAAACACACACACACACACACCCACCCACGCACGCACACACACACACTGAGAGCACACACACACACCGAGAGCACACACTCAAACACACACACACTGAAACACACACACCGAGAGCACGCGCACACACACACACACACACACGCACACACGCACACACACTCCTCCCACCTACACGCCAATCATTTCCACTCTCTCTGTTAAAAACCTTGATCAGAGGTCCTCTACTCAGCTGGGCATTCGTTGCTCTTTAGCTGAATTAATACAGCAGCCTGACTTTGTAAGATATTAATATTTAATCAGCTCTGTTCTGATACGGTGAGACACAGAGGTAAAACACAGTGGCCAGCTAACAACCAGCAACTGCCTACTAGGCCTACAGCAAACAACACTGAAGGAGAGCCAGAGATCTCAGGAGAATCAGCTCTGCTTGTGTGAGACAATTTATTCAAACACCCCTGGCATTATAGTACACTGAGTGGGGGTCATGAGCAATTTGCAGATAGTAGCGTCCTGGGTTTCTCACCATGTGACATTGCATGAGTGAACGGCTGGGGATGAGAAGGGGATTTATAGGGTTAACACTGCAAGACCCTCTTCGTTAGCACCCACCCTGTCTACCTTGACAATGTGTGTTGGGGCCTGGTGGTCTACTGATGTCACATCCACAGCATGGACAGAGAGGGTAAGGAAGGGAGAGATGGGGGAAAGAACAAGAAACATTTAGAGAAAGGGTGAAGAGTGAACAGGGAGAGGCAAGGATAGAGAGTGTAGTAGGGGAGATGATGGTATGTGGTGGTGGGTGTGGTGGTGTTGGTGGTGGTGGTGGTGGGTGTGGTGGTGTTGGTGGTGGTGGGTGTGGTGGTTGTGGGTGGTGGGTGTGGTGAGTGTGGTGGTTGTGGGTGGTGGGTGGTGGGTGTGGTGGTTGTGGGTGGTGGGTGTGGTGGTGGCGGGTGTGGTGGTGGTTGTGGTGGTGTTGGTGGTGGGTGTGGTGTTGTTGGTGGTGGGTGTGCTGGTGTTGGGTGTGGTGGTGGTTGTGGGTGTGGTGGTGGGTATGGTGGTTGTGGGTGTGGTGGTGTTGGTGGTGGGTGTGGTGGTGTTGGTGGTGTTGGTGGTGGTGTTGGTGGTGGGTGTGCTGGTGGGTGTGCTGGTGTTGGGTGTGGTGGTGGTTGTGGGTGTGGTTGTGGGTGTGGTGGTGTTGGTGGTGGTGGTGGGTGTGGGTGTGGTGGTGTTGGTGGTGGGTGTGGTGGTGTTGGTGGTGGGTATGGTCGTTGTGGGTGTGGTGGTGTTAAGGGAATTTTTATCAATGATGACTAATTATGTATACATTTCAATCAGGACTGACTAGTCCAAATGCTATTATGTACTGTACATGTATGAATTTTCTCTCTTGCTCCCATTCCAAATTGTATATAATATAGTCAGGAGTTTAGAACAGTGCCTTGGTACAAATGAATGAACTATCTCCAGATGGCAGGGACGGACTATCTCCAGACTGTCTAGAATGCTATCTACACGGACTGACCTTGGCTTCAAGTGAGGAGGGAAGGCTCAAGAACTATAGGGCCTCTCTACCAGTGTCATGAAGAGATAGAACATTTAGAAAATGCTGACGTCCTTTTCAGTTTATAACCTGTGGAAAAATGTGTATGTACCAGTACTCTCTTGAATTAAACGCTGTTACCTGACTTTTAAGACCGGGGCTCTGTCCATTCGTATAAAATATATAGGGTCTTTTAGAATTTTAGAATTTAGAATTCCTTCAAAAGGTGGTGTTGGGTGTGGTGGTGGTAGTAGGTGCGGTGGTGTTGGGTGTGGTGGTTTTGGGTGTGGTGGTGTTGGTGGTGGGTGTGGTGGTGAGTGTGCTGGTGTTGGGTGTGGTGGTGGTTATGGTGGTGGGTGTGGTGGTTTTGGGTGTGGTGGTGTTGGTGTTGGTGGTGGGTGTGGTTGTGGGTGTGGTGGTGTTGGTGGTGGGTGTGGTGGTGTTGGTGGTGGGTATGGTGGTTGTGGGTATGGTGGTTGTGGGTGTGGTGGTGGTAGGGGGTGTGGTGGTTGTGGGTATGGTGGTTGTGGGTGTGGTGGTTGTGGGTATGGTGGTTGTGGGTGTGGTGGTTGTGGGTATGGTGGTTGTGGGTGTGGTGGTTGTGGGTATGGTGGTTGTGGGTGTGGTGGTTGTGGGTATGGTGGTTGTGGGTGTGGTGGTTGTGGGTATGGTGGTGGTGGGTGTGGTGGTGTTTTGTTATTTGACCCACGTTCTCAGACTAAGCATCTATTATGAGTGGGGTAGAAGGGCGGAGTACGCGCTTGTATGCTAATGCACTTTGATTAACTGCCTCCCTAATTCCCTTTCACAGGAAAGGGAGGAGAGCAGAGTTGCATATCATAGATGGCCCAGCATCCACACACACACGCCCACGCCCACGCACACACACACACACACACACACACACACACACACACACACACACACACACCCTATGTCCATCTGTTGCTCTGGGCCGCAGCTAAAATTCCCTCCCTAGTGATTGATTCAGATAGCTCATAAGCCAATGGGTTAATGTAAAGATCATACATTTGCTGTTTGGCGTCTGTGTGTATGTATGAGGACAGAGAAGGAGAGTAGAGGACGGTGGTATGAGGAATGAAGTCACTGTCACACCACACTGTATGGATGTCATCACAGAGGGAGAGGGTGGACTCAATGGTTCTGTGATTATGGTGGGATGGATGATGATGGAGTCTAACATGGGGAGCAGCGCTGCCTGGTATCATGCCACACACACACACACACACACACACACACACACACACACACACACACACACACACACACACACACACACACACACACACACACACACACACACACACACACACACACACACACACACACACACACACACTCCCTCAGGGCAGGAGGAGGAAAGGAGGCATGGCTACAACAAATAGCGGTATGTTTTATGTTGTAAAACAAGGCAATATAGCTAAGTGAAGAATCCATTCAATATTGTTTTCTTTCCTACAGGGCGCAATAACCAGGAACAACAGACTACCTCACAGTCATTGAAAAGCAGAATATCTTCATTATTCTAAATTGCCTCAGAAATAGCCTCCATTCAATTAGGTTTACTGACCAGTCACCCTGTATAAAACAGTGAATATCACTATCATGACTAGAACAGGCTCAGTGAGAGTGGAAAGTATAATGGGAAGTTGTTTATTTGATAGCGAGAGATACTGTTGCTACTACACTGTTAATGTTTTAATGCTGCGACGGATAATCAATTAGGCCTAGGATAATGTGTGGGTTATAAACAGGTGATAGTCTGTGAATTAGGATAGTTAAACAGAAGTTTCAGCCTCAGGGGTGAGGCGTGATGGCATGATAAACACAGTGGCTGAAGTGGCAGTATGTGCACTGTAAACTTTTATCACATAGATAGCAGTAAAACTAAGACCTGTACACGTCAATCAATCAAACACTGCAGCCCTGCCTCTTCCTGGGTCCGAAATGGCACAATCAAATCAAACGGATTCATCACTTACACAGTTTACACCAGGTACACAAGGTGCATCAAAATGGTTATGTGCGAGCTCACTCAACAATGTAGTACATTAATCAATAATCAATAACAACAATGAAGCCTAGGGTTCTGGTCAAAAGTAGTGCACTACATAGGGAATAGGGTGTGATTTGAGATGCAATCTCTCTCTGCTACGACGGAATCTCTACACACTGATCGACGGAACGATCCAGTGAGATACCTTAAAGTCTGAAAAGCCCTGGGGAAGACATGAAAGGAGAGGAAAGGAAAGAGAGGGAGAGAGAGAAAGAAAAAACAGGTGAGAGAAACAGGACATGGAGAGAGGGACAGAGAAAGAGTTTAAAAAAAAGAATAGATGAAGAAAAAGGGCGAGGGAACACTATGTAAGAAAAAAGGACGGAAAGAGAACATGGAAGTAGATGAAAACACAGGGACAGAGAGAGAGAGAAAACAATATAATGGGAGTCTGTGGTCGGAAGACCAGAAGAGATGGTGTCTGGAGGGGGTAATATGTGTACCGTCTACCCCCTGCCTGCCCTTCCTCCCTGCTGTGTGGGCCTAAACTCCCCTGCATCTCTCCCACACCCTGACTGGTTGGCTGAGTGAGATTTACTGCTTCATTAGCCTACGTTAACACAAACACACCCCACACCATGAATTATACATACACCGTCACAACAGATGGATGGATGAATTGTACATACACCGTCACAACAGAAGGATGGATGGATGAATTATACATACACCGTCACAACAGATGGATGGATGGATGAATTATACATACACCGTCACAACAGATGGATGGATGGATGAATTATACATACACCGTCACAACAGATGGATGGATGGATGAATGAATTATACATACACCGTCACAACAGATGGATGGATGGATGGATGAATTATACATACACCGTCACAACAGATGGATGGATGGATGAATTATACATACACCGTCACAACAGATGGATGGATGGATGGATGAATTATACATACACCGTCACAACAGATGGATGGATGAATTATACATACACCGTCACAACAGATGGATGGATGAATTATACATACACCGTCACAACAGATGGATGGATGAATTATACATACACCGTCACAACAGATGGATGGATGGATGAATTATACATACACCGTCACAACAGATGGATGGATGGATGAATTATACATACACCGTCACAACAGATGGATGGATGGATGAATTATACATACACCGTCACAACAGATGGATGGATGGATGAATTATACATACACCGTCACAACAGATGGATAGATGGATGGATGAATTATACATACACCGTCACAACAGATGGATGGATGGATGTATTATACATACACCGTCACAACAGAAGGATGGATGGATGAATTATACATACACCGTCATAACAGATGGATGGATGAATTATACATACACCGTCACAACAGATGGATGGATGGATGAATTATACATACACCGTCACAACAGAAGGATGGATGGATTAATTATACATACACCGTCACAACAGATGGATGGATGAATTATACATACACCGTCACAACAGATGGATAGATGGATGGATGAATTATACATACACCGTCACAACAGATGGATGGATGGATGGATGGATGAATTATACATACACCGTCACAACAGATGGATGGATGATTTATACACTATGTAAGCGTGGGGGTCGTGGGGTGAGACAGGGATGCAGCTTAAGCCCCACCCACTTCAACATATATATCAACGAATTGGCGCGGGCACTAGAAAAGTCTGCAGCACCCGGCCTCACACTACTAGAATCCGAAGTCAAATGTCTACTGTTTGCTGATGATCTGGTGCTTCTGTCACCAACTAAGGAGGGCCTACAGCAGCACCTAGATCTTCTGCACAGATTCTGTCAGACCTGGGCCCTGACAGTAAATCTCAGTAAGACCAAAATAATGGTGTTCCAAAAAAAGTCCAGTCGCCAGGACCACAAATACAAATTCCATCTAGACACTGTTGCCCTAGAGCACACAAAAAACTATACATACCTTGGCCTAAACATCAGCGCCACAGGTAACTTCCACATAGCTGTGAACGATCTGAGAGACAAGGCAAGAAGGGCATTCTATGCCATCAAAAGGAACATAAATTTCAACATACCAATTAGGATCTGGCTAAAAATACTTGACGTGGAACACCAAACTAATGCATGCAGAGCAGAATTAGGCCGATACCCATTAATTATCAGAATCCAGAAAAGAGCTGTTAAATTCTACAACCACCTAAAAGGAAGCGATTCCCAAACCTTCCATAACAAAGCCATCACCTACAGAGAGATGAACCTGGAGAAGAGTCCCCTAAGCAAGCTGGTCCTGGGGCTCTGTTCACAAACACAAACACACCCTACAGAGCCCCAGGACAGCAGCACAATTAGACCCAACCAAATCACGAGAAAACAAAAAGATAATTACTTGACACATTGGAAAGAATTAACAAAAAAACAGAGCAAACTAGAATGCTATTTGGCCCTAAACAGAGAGTACACAGCGGCAGAATACCTGACCACTGTGACTGACCCAAACTTAAGGAAAGTTTTGACTACGTACAGACTTAGTGAGCATAGCCTTGCTATTGAGAAAGGCCGCCGTAGGCAGACCTGGCTCTCAAGAGAAAGGCTATGTGCACACTGCCCACAAAATGAGGTGGAAACTGAGCTGCACTTCCTAACCTCCTGTCCAACGTATGACCATATTAGAGATACATATTTCCCTCAGATTACACAGATCCACAAAGAATTCGAAAACAAATCCAATTTTGATAAACTCCCATATCTAGTGGGTGAAATTCCACAGTGTGCCATCACAGCAGCAAAATTTGTGACCTGTTGCCACAAGAAAAGGGCAACCAGTGAAGAACACACACCATTGTAAATACAACACTTATTTATGCTTATTTATTTCCCTTGTGTACTTTAACTATTTGTACATTGTTACAACACTGTATATATATAATATGACATTTGTAATGTCTTTATTGTTTTGAAACTTCTGAATGTGTCATGTTTACTGTTCATTTTTATTGTTTATTTCACTTTTGTATATTATCTACCGCACTTGCTTTGGCAATGTTAACACATTTCCCCATGCCAATAAAGCCCCTCGAATTGAATTGAATTGAGAGAGAGAGAGAGAAAGAGAGAGAGAGAGAGAGAGAGAGAGAGAGCGACAAAGAGAGAGCGACAAAGAGAGAGGAGAGATAGGTACATAATGAAGGTGAGAGAGAGAGAGAGAGAGAGAGAGAGAGAGAGAGAGAAAGAGAGAGAGGCTGGAGGGAGAGAAGGAGACAGAGAGCGAGAGAGAGGAAGAGACAGGAAGAGAGAGAAGCTGGAGGGAGAGAAGAAGAGAGAGAGAGAAAGAGAGAGAGGGGAAGAGACAGGAAGAGAGAGAAGCTGGAGGGAGAGAAGAAGAGAAAGAGAGAGAGAGAGGAAGAGACAGGAAGAGAGAGAAGCTGGAGGGAGAGAAGAGAGAGAGAGGAAGAGACAGGAAGAGAGAGAAGCTGGAGGGAGAGAAGAAGAGAGAGAGCGAGAGAGAGGAAGAGACAGGAAGAGAGAGAAGCTGGAGGGAGAGAAGAAGAGAGAGAGCGAGAGAGAGGAAGAGACAGGAAGAGAGAGAAGCTGGAGGGAGAGAAGAAGAGAGAGAGAGCGAGAGAGAGGAGATAGGTTAATAATGACAGGAAGAGAGAGAAGCTGGAGTGAGAGAAGAAGAGAGAGAGCGAGAGAGAGGAAGAGACAGGAAGAGAGAGAAGCTGGAGGGAGAGAAGAAGAGAGAGAGAGAGAGAGGAAGAGACAGGAAGAGAGAGAAGCTGGAGGGAGAGAAGAAGAGAGAGAGAGAGAGGAAGAGACAGGAAGAGAGAGAAGCTGGAGGGAGAGAAGAAGAGAGAGAGAGAGAGAGAGAGGAAGAGACAGGAAGAGAGAGAAGCTGGAGGGAGAGAAGAAGAGAGAGAGAGAGGAAGAGACAGGAAGAGAGAGAAGCTGGAGGGAGAGAAGAAGAGAGAGAGCGACAAAGAGAGAGGAGAGATAGGTACATAATGAAGGTGAGAGAGAGAGAGAGAGAGAGAGAGAGAGAGAGAGCGAGAGAGAGAGAAAGAGAGAGAGAGGCTGGAGGGAGAGAAGGGGACAGAGAGCGAGAGAGAGATAGAGACAGGAAGAGAGAGAAGCTGGAGGGAGAGAAGAAGAGAGAGAGAGCGAGAGAGAGGAGATAGGTTAATAATGACAGGAAGAGAGAGAAGCTGGAGTGAGAGAAGAAGAGAGAGAGCGAGAGAGAGGAAGAGACAGGAAGAGAGAGAAGCTGGAGGGAGAGAAGAAGAGAGAGAGAGAGAGAGAGAGAGAGAGGAAGAGACAGGAAGAGAGAGAAGCTGGAGGGAGAGAAGAAGAGAGAGAGAGAGAGAGAGGAAGAGACAGGAAGAGAGAGAAGCTGGAGGGAGAGAAGAAGAGAGAGAGAGAGGAAGAGACAGGAAGAGAGAGAAGCTGGAGGGAGAGAAGAGAGAGAGCGAGAGAGAGGAAGAGACAGGAAGAGAGAGAAGCTGGAGGGAGAGAAGAAGAGAGAGAGCGAGAGAGAGGAAGAGACAGGAAGAGAGAGAAGCTGGAGGGAGAGAAGAAGAGAGAGAAAGGGAAAAGAGGGAAAGAAAAAGAAGGAGGGGATGGAGGTTGGTTGTATGGGGTCAGACCCTGCGGGGTCACAGACTGAGGAATATCAATGAGACTAGCAGAGGTTTGACTCAGAGGAAACTGGGCTGCTAGTCACCTGAGGGCTGACGAATGAACAATACACACACCAACACAGATGCCTGCTTCCTACATACAAGCACACAAACCGCCAGACAAGCATTCCCCTGTGGCCTCTTTGACCTACTCCCCCCTTGACACACATTGAAATATAGGGCACACACACACACACACGACAGGAATCCTATAATTTACGGATCAATAGGCTCAAACATGATTTAATTAAACATTCCCCCAGATTTACTGCTAACCTCATACACACACACACACATGCACACGCACACACACTGCACAATGGTGTACTGCAAACCTCCAAAGGTTTGTCCTAATCCCCCAGTGATAGAAAAGATTACTCTGATGTTTACACTTTAAGGATACTATGAATATATTACTCTAATTGTAACACTTTAAGGATAATATGAATATATTACTCTGATGTTTACACTTTAAGGACACTATGAATATATTACTCTGATGTTTACACTTTAAGGATACTATAAATATATTACTCTGATGTTTACACTTTAAGGATACTATGAATATATTACTCTGATGTTTACACTTTATGGATACTATGAATATATTACTCTGATGTTTACACTTTAAGGATACTATGAATATATTACTCTGATGTTTACACTTTAAGGATACTATGAATATATTACTCTGATGTTTACACTTTAAGGACACTATGAATATATTACTCTGATATTTACACTTTAAGGACACTATGAATATATTACTCTGATTGTCACGCCTTGGTCTTAGTATTTTGTGTTTTTAGTTAATTAGTTGGTCAGGCCAGGGTGTGACATGGGTTTATGTTATTGTGTTGTCGTATTGGTTTTTTTTGTAGGCATTTGGATTGTCGTTGATTAGGGGTGTGTTTAGTTTAGGTTTGGCTGCCTGAGGCAGTTCTCAATCAGAGTCAGGTGATTCTTGTTGTCTCTGATGGGGAACCATATTTAGGTAGCCTGGGTTTCCCTGTGTATTTCGTGGGTGATTGTTCCTGTCTCTGTGTAGTTTCACCAGATAGGCTGTACTTAGGTTTCACGTTCCGTTTGTTGTTTTTTGTATTTATTAGTTATTTCATGTATCGTTCCGTTTTTCTTCATTAAAAAACATGAGTAACCAACACGCTGCATTTCGGTCCGACTTTCTTGCGACAAACGAAGAACGCTGTTACAGAATCACCCACCACACACGGACTGAGCAGCGTGTTAACAGGCAGGAGCCACAGGAGAGGCAACAGAAGCAGCTTCAGTGGGAGAGGCTACACCACTTGGAGAATTGGACATGGGAGGAAGAACTGGACGGAAAAGGACCCTGGGCTCAGCCTGGTGAATATCGCCGCCCCAAGGAGGAACTAGATGCGGCTAAAGCGGAGAGGCGCTGGTATGAGGAGGCAGCACGGCGACGTGGATGGAAGCCCGGGAATCAGTCCCAAAAATTTATTGGGGGGGGGCTTTCAGTGAGTATGGCTACGCCAGGTAGGAGACCTGCGCAAACTCCCTGTGCTTACCGGGGGCTAGAGAGACCGGGCAGGCACCGTGTTATGCAGTGGTGTGCACGGTGTCCCCAGTGCGGGTGCATAGCCCGGTGCGGTATATTTCAGCTCCGCGTATCGGCCGGGCTAGATTGAGCGTCGAGCCAAATGCCATGAAGCCGGCTCTACGCATCTGGTCCCCAGTGCGTCTCCTTGGGCCGGCTTACATGGCACCAGCCTTGCGCTCGGTGTCTCCGGTTCGCCTACATAGCCCAGTGCGGGCTATTCCACCTCGCCGCACTGGCAGGGCAACCGAGAGTATTCAACCGGGTAAGGTTGGGCAGGCTCGGTGCTCAAGAGCTCCAGTGTGCCTGCACGGTCCGGTCTATCCAGTACCACCTCCACACCCCAGCCCTCCGGTAGCAGCTCCTCGCACCAGGCTTCCTGTGCGTGTCTTCGGCCCAATACCACCAGTGCCAGCACCACGCATCAGGCCTACAGTGCGCCTCGCCTCTCCTGCGCTGTCGGAGCCTTTCTTCTCTCCTGCGCTGTCCGAGTCTCCCGCCTGTTCAGTGCTTCTAGAGCCTTCCTCCTCTACAGCGCTGCTGGAGTCTCCTGTCTGTTCAGCGCTATCAGAGCCTTTCTCCTCTCCAGCGCTGTCGGAGTCTCCCGCCTGTTCAGTGCTATCAGAGCCTTCCTCCTCTACAGCGCTGCCGGAGCCTCCTGCCTGTTCAGAGCAGCCTGAGCTGCCAGTCTGCATGGAGCAGCCAGAGCTGCCAGTCTGCATGGAGCAGCTAGAGATGCCAGTCTGCATGGAGCAGCCAGAGCTGCCAGTCTGCATGGAGCAGCCAGAGCTGCCAGTCTGCATGGAGCTGCCAGTCTGCAAGGAGCTGCCAGTCTGCATGGAGTTGCCAGTCTGCATCGAGTTGCCAGTCGGCAAGGAGCTGCCAAAGTTGTTAGTCTGCATGGAACAGTCAGAGCTGTCAGTCTGCAAGAAGCCGCCAGAGCTGCCAATCTGCATGGAGCAGCCAGAGCCGCCAGTCAGCATGGAGCAGCCAGAGCCGTAGTCAGCATGAAGCAGCCAGAGCCGTCAGTCTGCCAGGATCCGCCAGTCAGCCAGACTCTTCCAGATCTGCCAGTCAACCAGACTCTTCCAGATCTGCCAGTCGGCCAGACTCTTCCAGATCTGTCAGTCGGCCAGACTCTTCCAGATCTGCCAGTCGGCCAGACTCTTCCAGATCTGCCAGTCGGCCAGACTCTTCCAGATCTGCCAGTCGGCCAGACTCTTCCAGATCTGCCAGTCGGCCAGACTCTTCCAGATCTGCCAGTTGGCCAGACTCTTCCAGATCTGCCAGTCGTCCAGACTCTTCCAGATCCGCCAGTCGGCCAGACTCTTCCAGATCTGCCAGTCGACCAGACTCTTCCAGATCCGCCAGTCGACCAGACTCTTCCAGATCCGCGAGTCGACCAGACTCTTCCAGATCCGCGAGTCGACCAGACTCTTCCAGATCCGCCAGTCAGCCAGGATCTACCAGAACTGCAAGCCAGCCAGGATCTGCCGGATTCAACTGCCTGGCTGGGCCTTTCAGTGCTGGGCTTCCTCTCAGTGCTGGGCTTCCTCTGTTCCAAGCTGCCCCTCTGTCCCGAGCTGCCCCTCTGTCCCGAGCTACCCCTCTGTCTCGAGCTGCCCTTCTGTCCCGAGCTACCCCTCAGTCCAGTGGGGTTCTGGGTGAGGACTACTAGGCCATGGTCGGCGGCGAGGGTGGATTATCCCAGGACGCGTTTGGAAGGAACTATGACATTAATGGAGTGGGGTCCACGTCCCGAGCCGGAACCGCCACCATGGACAGACGCCCACCCGGACCCTCCCTATGGTTTTGAGGTGCGTCTGGGAGTCCGCACCTTAGGGGGGGTTCTGTCACGCCTTGGTCTTAGTATTTTGTGTTTTTAGTTAATTAGTTGGTCAGGCCAGAGTGTGACATGGGTTTATGTTATTGTGTTGTCGTATTGTTTTTTTTGTAGGCATTTGGATTGTGGTTGATTAGGGGTGTGTTTAGTTTAGGTTTGGCTGCCTGAGGCGGTTCTCAATCAGAGTCAGGTGATTCTTGTTGTCTCTGATGGGGAACCGTATTTAGGTAGCCTGGGTTTCACTGTGTATTTCGTGGGTGATTGTTCCTGTCTCTGTGTAGTTTCACCAGATAGGCTGTACTTAGGTTTCACGTTCCGTTTGTTGTTTTTTTGTATTTATTAGTTATTTCATGTATCGTTCCGTTTTTCTTCATTAAAAAACATGAGTAACCAACACGCTGCATTTCGGTCCGACTTTCTTGCGACAAACGAAGAACGCCGTTACACTGATGTTTACACTTTAAGGATACTATGAATATATTACTCTAATTTTAACACTTTAAGGATACTATGAATATATTACTCTAATTGTAACACTTTAAGGATACTATGAATATATTACTCTGATGTTTACGCTTTAAGGACACTATGAATATATTACTCTGATGTTTACACTTTAAGGACACTATGAATATATTACTCTAATTTTAACACTTTAAGGATACTATGAATATATTACTCTAATTTTAACACTTTAAGGATACTATGAATATATTACTCTGATGTTTACATTTTAAGGACACTATGAATATATTACTCTAATTTTAACACTTTAAGGATACTATGAATATATTACTCTAATTTTAACACTTTAAGGATACTATGAATATATTACTCTGATGTTTACACTTTAAGGACACTATGAATATATTACTCTGATGTTTACATTTTAAGGATACTATGAATATATTACTCTGATTTGTGAGTTTGTGGTTTAATTTGACAAGTGGAATGCTTGCAGCAGTTAAATGATTAGCATATTTCTTCGAGACATCCTAAGACACTGCACCACACACAGTGTGATTGAAATGCTGTCCTGTGCTGGAATAACCTTTAACGGACATGGACAGAGACCAACACAAAGGACATGAAACAAGATAGAAACAGTAAGAGGTAGGGAATATACATACAGTATATACATTCATGATTCACGCAAGAGCATACTATATGAATCACCAATTATACGACCATGCAATGTTTTAAACGGTCTAATGGCTGTAGTAGTGTGCGTCCTAAATGGCACCATACTTCCTATATAGTGCACTACTTTTGACCAGAACCCCAGGCCGAAAGTAGTGCACTAAAAAGGGAATAGGGTGCCATTTCGGACGCGGTTGTAGAGTAGGTCATATTTCTATGGGAGATCCTCATTAACCTCCTTCACAGCGCTAGTCA
>NC_088235.1:104215392-104217892 GCF_036934945.1 Oncorhynchus masou masou
TAATGGCTAACGTTTGCAGCGGTGCCTTGCCTTTGTAAAACAGTCCAAATGCACAGTGCACTTCTAGAGTATGCAACAGGTGTACACTGCATATATTGGAATTTCATAGAACGAATTCCCCTGTTTTATGATCAACATGGCTTCAATTCTGTTGAGTATGAATATATATATACGATCACTTACAGTACATTTACATACACCTAAACCCCTCCAAGCCAGCTCCATGCATATGACCCAGCCCAGAGCAAAACATATCGACATCAGATCAATTGGAAGCAGCCAGGAAGCAGCCAGGAAGCAGCCCAGGAAGCAGCCAGGAAGCAGCCAGGAAGCAGCCCAGGAAGCAGCCAGGAAGCAGACCGGAAGCAGCCAGGAAGCAGACAGGAAGCAGCCAGGAAGCAGCCAGGAAGCAGCCAGGAAGCAGCCCAGGAAGCAGCCAGGAAGCAGCCAGGAAGCAGCCCAGGAAGCAGCCAGGAAGCAGACCGGAAGCAGCCAGGAAGCAGACAGGAAGCAGCCAGGAAGCAGACAGGAAGCAGCCAGGAAGCAGCCCAGGAAGCAGCCAGGAAGCAGCCCAGGAAGCAGCCAGGAAGCAGCCAGGAAGCAGACAGGAAGCAGCCAGGAAGCAGCCCAGGAAGCAGCCAGGAAGCAGCCAGGTAGCAGCCCAGGAAGCAGCCAGGAAGCAGCCAGGAAGCAGCCAGGAAGCAGCCAGGAAGCAGCCAGGTAGCAGCCCTGGAAGCAGCCAGGAAGCAGCCAGGAAGCAGCCAGGAAGCAGCCCAGGAAGCAGCCAGGAAGCAGACAGGAAGCAGCCAGGAAGCAGCCCAGGAAGCAGCCAGGAAGCAGACCGGAAGCAGCCAGGTAGCAGCCAGGTAGCAGCCAGGAAGCAGACAGGAAGCAGACAGGATCAGAAGTCAATAGATGAGTGCACCAATACAAGTGATGGAAATACATTCCAGTTGTGTAACTGGTGCAGTTTTCTTCCTATGATTGATATGTACAGTGGCAATAAGAAAGTGTGTTGAAACAGCTGTTTAATCACATGGAAATACACTATTCAATAACAGATACATCATGGTGGCTCACCAATACAGCATTAAAAGACCAATCTGTGATATACAGCCTAAATGTATTGATCATGTAAATTCATTATACAGTGTAGAGGTTGACCGATTAATCGGAATGGCCGATTAATTAGGGCCGATTTCACGTTTTCATAACAATCAGAATTTTTGGACACCGATTTGGCCGAATTATTATTATTTTTTTTACACCTTTATGTAACTTGGCAAGTCAGTTAAGAACACATTCTTATTTTCAATGACGGCCTCGGAACGGTGGGTTCACTGCCTTGTTCAGGGGCAGAACGACAGATTTTACCTTGTCAGCTCAAGGGATTCAATCTTGCAACCTTACAGTTAACTAGTCCAACGCTCTAACCACCTGATTACATTGCACTCCAAAGGAGACTGCCTGTTACACGAATGCAGTAAGAAGCCAAGGTAAGTTGCTAGCTAGCATTAAACTTATCTTCTAAAAAAGAATCAATCAATCATAATCACTAGTTAACTAGTCATTCATAATATTACTAGTTTATCTAGTGTGTCCTGAGATGCATATAATCGATGCAGTGCGCATTCGCGAAAAAGGACAGTCGTTGCTCCAACGTATAACTAACCATAAACATCAATGCCTTTCTTAAAATCAATACACAAGTATATATTTTTAAACCTGCATATTTAGTTAATATTGCCTGCTAACATGAATTTCTTTTAATTAGGTAAATTGTGTCACTTTTCTTGCAACAGAGTCAGGGTATATGCAGCAGTTTGGGCCGCCTGGCTTGTTGCGAACTGTGTGAAGACTATTTCTTCCTAACAAAGACAGCCAACTTCGCCAAACGGGGGATGATTTAACAAAAGCGCATTTGCTAAAAAAGCACAATTGTTGGACGACTGTACCTAACCATAAACACCAATGCCTTTCTTAAAATCAATACACAGAAGTATATATTTTTAAACCTGCATATTTAGCTAAAAGAAATCCAGGTTAGCAGGCAATATTAACCAGGTGAAATTGTGTCACTTCTCTTGCGTTCATTGCACGCAGAGTCAGTGTATATGCAACAGTTTGGGCCGACTGGTTCGTTGCGAACTAATTTGCCATAATTTTACGTAATTATGACATAACATTGAAGGTTGTACAATGTAACGGCAATATTTAGACTTATGGATGCCACCCGTTAGATAAAATACAGAACGGTTCCGTATTTCACTGAAATAATAAACATTTTGTTTTCGAAATTATAGTTTCCGGATTCAAACATATTAATGACCAAAGGCTCGTATTTCTGTGAGTTATTATGTTAGAATTAAGTCTATGATTTGATATTTGATAGAGCAGTCCGACTGAGCGATGGTAGGCAGCAGCAGGCTCGTAAGCATTCATTCAAACATAACTTTTGTGCGTTTTGCCAGCAGCTCTTCACTGTGCTTCAAGCATTGAG